>NC_142934.1:1473096-1548096 GCF_046866305.1 Octopus bimaculoides | reverse complement strand
TTCGCCTTGAAGCTTCCCGTCTTTAACATAATCTTTAACTAGTCACATCTAAGTGGATTCTGAAGCTAAGTCCATCAGGCTTTCTGCACAAATCTCTCTCCGTCTCCCCACACCCCTCACGTTCTCTTTGATTTAGCTGCAAAATGAGATAATTTGGGAAGATTTGCTTTGATTTTTTTTCTTATCCCGTGTGTGTGTGTGTGTGTGTGTGTGGATGTATGTATGCTTAGTTTTTGTGAGTGTACTTCTGGTGTTCTTTCTTTTTGTTCGATTGTGTAAATGGATGTTTGCACGTGTTTCTTGCACTTTAGTGTTGTGCATGGGATTGTGTAGTGAAGACACGTGGGTCTGTGGTTCACGTATCTGGCTCCCAATCATAAGCTCTTGAGTTCGGTATCTGGCGGCGTGTTTTGTCCTCGAGCGAGACACCTTATTTCACGTTGCTGCAGTTCACTCACCTAGCAAAACTGAGTGGTACCAGTAATTCGAAGTGTAATATCTCTTCTCATCTATGCATTCATGCGCACATTCGTATTAAAACACCAACCATATGACCATGATAATTACTGACGGCCCTGTTTTGTTTTCAAACAATACAACGTTTCATCTCTGCATTAAGAACAAGAGTTACATATAGAGAATTACAATAACGGTTTGTACACACACACACACACGCAGACACACACACAGATACATATGTATGCATACAAACGACACTGGGTGTAATATTTAGTTTTAGAGAAACGTCTCGGAAAAAAAAATTAGTTCAACACCCACGGCGTCATTCAAATTGCCGGTCGACTACCAGGCACTGTGATTAGACTTGATTTAATCCCCTCAGTGACGAATACTTGAACAAAAACTCATAAATGCATGTTCCAACATAGAAATCAGTAAACAAAAAAAGGTTGACTGATTTGCGAGAATGCTGGCGAAGCTAGAATTAAATTAAATATACGCAAATGAAAAATCTTATATGAAAATATAAGAACTCTAGCTCTAATAGTTTGTCCCTGAGAAACTCCTGAATGTGTCTTGTGAGTTAAAAACAGGGACTTCGGTCAGAACACAAGTGGATCGCCAGATACCGGTTCGACTTACATTCGTCTCCTCAGTGACTATTAAATCGATAGTAAACAACAGCATTACCTAGGGCTAGTTGGATCACGTACTTTCAATTAAGGGACTGATCAGTCCTGATGAAGTGAACCAGTCGAAAACGATCTTCTAAATCCACGTGAAAATGTTTTGCCCTACTTGTGGATATAGTAAAAGAAACCTACTCAAGGGGACAGGCGGCAGAATTGAAAAGTGAACCCATCTTGGCGCAAAGCGATCTCGTACAGCATACGGCGCGACCTATTAGTGTATTAGTAGAATAAGTGTGTTTTGTGTAATATATTCACTGCAGATTATTAATGACATTTGCAAATGTAAGATGTATTTAAAAAGCAATAGTACAATAAGAGTTTGTTTGTTTAATATAAACTTTAATAAATAATTAAAGATAATTCCGATGTCTGATTATGTTTGTTTCTTAGACACAGTATTACTAGATGTCATATTTTTGGTATATTTTCATTTTAATTTGCAAAATTAGAAGTAAATTAACTCCGGAACACTAATTGCTTCTTCAAATAAAATTATGAAAAAAATTAATTAAACTCGAAGATAAATGCTATATGAGCATATAATTAATATATGTATAATTAATATATGTATAATTAATATATGTATAGTCCTGTATCCTTCTGTATTTAGTCACACACAAGCACGCACAGACAGAAACATATATACATCTTCAGACACTTTCATGTGTATATATATATATATATATATATATATATATATCTATATATATATACATGCATACATACATACACGAAAACACAAACGTACACAAAGTGGCAATTAGACATCCGCTCTAACACACGCACACATATACACATAGAAAAAGCTTTCACTCATACATCCAAACAGACAGCTACAAAGACACAGACATACAAAGATTTGCACAAAACCACACAGCAACATATCCAAGCACATATAAATTATATTGATATATACACACAACAAACATAAATGTACAGGTTATAGTTGTTGAGAAATGTTTTTTTTCCATATATGCATGTTATAAGAGATTCAGTAATATGTGTGTGTGTGTGTGTGTGTGCGAGAGAGAGGAAGAGAGTGTGTGTGTACGTACGTTCGTATGTATATATATACAACAGTGGTAGTCAGCAATTATGGCAGATTTTCTGTTTCGTATCAGTAACTCCTAATAAATTTTGCTTCAAGACTTGCTCCATTTCCTTTCCTTTCCATTTTGTCGTGTTTCGCTTATGTTTTTCCACGTTCACCTACACACCTCTTCAATATACTTTTCTATCTATCTATCTATCTATCTATCTATCTCGCTCAGTCGCTCTCAATCGCTCTCTCTCTCTCTCTCCCTCTCTCCCTTTAATATATATATATATATTCTTTATGGTTTATATCAGTCTCTCTCTAAAATTTCCTTTCTACTCTCCTCTGTTATTTCCTCAATCGCCCTTTCTATGCAACCATTTGAATCACCACAAATGATAACTCCTATCTTTATTCCCATTTGTCCAGGTTTCAAAGTTTATTTAGAAGTTGTTTCCCCTTAAACAGAAATCTGTTCTCAATATGATGTAAGATTTTCACCAAGTTTCTCACTATGGCAGTTAGGTGAAACTTTGCTATTAAAATACAAATTTTGCATTTGACGATTAAATATGTATAATTTAAAAACCCTCTTGTAATTAACAACAATAATAGTTTGACAAGGTTTCATAAAGTTCCTATTGCATTATATGACCGGCATCATGAAATTGAAGCTTTAATTGCATATTCAAAACGATTCTCGCAAACAAATTTAAGATATATATATATATATATATATATATATATATATATAGTTGAAATTTATATAAAAACAAAGGATGAACAAGAAGCAGGTGTATTAGTTTGACGCTTGAGAAAATGAAAAAGTCTTTTACGTTTCGAGCCTACGATCTTCAACGGAAATGAATAAGAGAAAATAAAGAGAGAGAATGAAAAAACTTGTAGATTTTAGGGTTCCAGCATGGCGAGTATTTCTCGAACTATCTTCTTCCTTATTTTCTTCTTTCCGACGAAGAACCATGCTCGAAACGGAACTTCCACATTTCCGTCTATAAACACTTTCACTGAGCGGTAATCTCATATATTCATGGTATGCCTGTAATTGATTTTTGCTCTTTTCCCTTGTTCTTTATTTTTATTTTTTTATTTCTGATTTGCCTATGTATGTATGTATGTATGTATGCATGCGTGCGCCTGTGTGCGTGTCTGTTCGTATGTGTGTATGCATACACGTATCTTTATAAAGATATATTTGTTCATACAACCATTCTTGTATAGATACATCAACGGTGATATCGAAGAGACTCCATATTTGTTAGCGAGAAATGCAACATTTTCTCTTTATTTACTTTGGTTGTCAGCCAATCTCAAGTGTTCCAACATCTTTCTGCCTGTTTGTCGTCCATTCATGTTGCTCAGTCAACACTTCGTGGTCTTCTTATCCCTCTTTTATCCAGTCTTCGTTCATGTATGACCAGTCACTAGAGATGGTATGTAATAGTGTTACATGACCAAAAGACATCATCTTTGCCTTTTCACAATTTAGTGAGGGACGTTTTCGTTCGCAAGCTTGCCAACAAATTCTTTCTCAACACTTTCGTTGGATCAATGTTTTGTGAACGGAATAGTTGTGGTGTTGGGCAGCATCTTTGCATAGGATTTTGTCCCAAAAGCAAATATGTATTTTATTATTTATATATTTATTTCTATATGATACACACAATCACAGATCTGCCTCTGTCTCCGTTTTCCTGCCTGTACGTATATATATATGTGTACACGCTTAAATATATACGCACATACTATATATATATATATATATACATACATGCATGTGTGAATATATATATATATATATATATATATATATATATATATATATATATATATATATATATATATTTACATATGCATATGTGAATATATATGCACATATATATATACACTTATATTTACATATGTATATATATTTATATATATATTTATAGACATACAGACAGACACAGATAGATAGATACACACACACACACAAACGTACACACAGACTCTGTTACAGGGTTTCATATGCAAACAATTGCTAACAAAAGCTAAATTGAAATGCTTTTATGCAAATATTAATTATTCCTAATTTCTATCAAACTAAATATTTCTGTTTACCGTTTTCTTATGAAATTATCAAAAGTTGCCTCTTCATTAAATAAGCCTTGAATCCTTTGGGTAGAGATTGGCAACCATTAAGACACAAATTATCGGTAGCTGATGAGAACTAAAGATGGCATCTTCACAGCAAGAACACCAGGGATAACGGCTATAAACTTGGCTGGAGCTGGGACTAAATGCCAAGAACACAAACAGCAAGAACGATAACAATAACATCAACAACATTATAGTGTAGGAGAGTACAACGTGGCTATCTAGGAGCATCTATGCGGCCGCCTGAATTGCTGAATATAGCAGTTCAATTAAGGAAGGACACCTTAAGATCAATTGAGTGTGTGTGCGCATGCGCACCGTTGTGTATTGTATATATATTTCTGCTGCCTGTCCATTCATTGATCCATTCTTAATCGATGCAATCTCATTTCATCTCATTTTCGTCCAGTTGGTATCCTGGGAGAGAGCAATTCTGTCCTCAAGTATGCCTGCCATCGGATCATGTCAGAAGAAACCGCCTCCAATTGCTCCAGCTGGATCCCCAAGTGAGTTCCTGGATGTTTATCCAACCATATTGTCGGCGGTCTATCTCTGGATCTCCTTCAGGTTGGTTTTGGCTGTAAATTCATTCCTGAGACATTCATACCACATGTCCATAGTGTCGGATTTGTGATTTCTCAATTCGTAGAAGCAGTGGCTCAATTTAAGGTACGTCTCTGATCTCACTCTATCGAGTAACGTTACACCAATGACCTGTCGATCGATCGCTATCCTGGCTGCTTGCATTCACGATAGTATTTTTTCGGTCATTACCCAAGATTAATGACAACATGGAAAAGTATGCACGAACACCAAATTGGTAACAGTGTGTTTGGCTTTTACACTTACCTGCCTTTTCATGACACAATGCAGAAGCTGGTTCAGTACTCTACCAGCAGCTAATGCAACTGCGGTACTAATCCCAGCCTCTTGCCTTCCATCAGTCGTGAAAGCAGCCTCGGATAATCGAAACTCTGCTTCAGTGGAACTCCACTCATTTCTACAGATGAGCTAGCCGGAGCAACGTGAAATGGAGTGACTTGCTCAAGAACAGAACACGAAACCCGGGCCTGGATCCGAACTCACAAGCTCACGGTCGTAAGTTCGACGCTCTAACCACTGAGACATGCGCCTCTACACACACACACACACACACACACACACACACACACACACACACACACATATAGGAGAAAATAGCAGAAGAAAATGTGTACGTTGTCTGTTCGTGTATGTGAGAGAGAGGTGGGGAGAAAAAGAAAGGTGGAAATAATATAAAGAGGAGGACATAAGAGGTGGAGGGTGGACAAGGAATATAAAAGGATTTGGAATAAGCTAGAAACAATGTAAATATATATTCCAATGAGATGTACATGAAGATGGAGACATGAAGTTGGTCGTTTCTGAAGGTTCTCTCAAAGAAGTTGAGTCAACAACGAGTAAGGTGCTAGTTTGGCAAGTTGCCACTTCACCATAGTTTGGTGCTAATTGTAAAATGGTTTATGCTGAAATTGTGCCACATCACAATTAACACAATTTCTAAATAGAGAGAGAGGGAGGAAGAAGGGGGAAAGAAAGAACAAGAGAAAAACGGGGAAAGAGAGGGAAACGGAGAAAGAGAGAAAAGGAGAGAGAGAGAGCGCGATTCTGTGTACGAGAGAGATTAATATGAGATGTGAAGGTCAATGGGTTGTCTTTTAGCAAATTACAATAGCTAAATGAGTTTTTCCTATGCGCCCTCTGTCGTCTTTAAACCCCTCTATCTATGTATCTGTCTGTCTGCCTGTCTACTTTCTATTTATTCTATTGTCTCTCTCTCAATAAATCTATTTATCTATCTATGCATCTATGTATCTATCTATCTATCTATCTATCTATCTATCTATCTATCTATCTATCTATCTATCTAATTCTCTCTGTCTGTCTGTGTATATATACATACAGGAGTAAGGGCGCGTTGTCATGCTTGTATGTGTGAGAATTGTTTCGTATAAACAATACTGTGTCTACAAGCATGTCTACACATACATCATTGGTACCCCTGCTCAGCCGTTCACAATATTCGAAATGAATTTAACCGTAGAGTTTTTCTTACATCTACCAATCATAATCCATCTTCATGGATCGAATACGCAGAATTGGGATCAAATGCTTCCCAACGATGACCATCTCATCGTACTACATAATATAACGTGTATTTTTCTTGACTTAAGATGTTATTTGTGGTAGATTTAGTTATGACGGTGAGCAGGCGGAATCGTTAGTAAGACGGACAGAATGTTCTGCGGCCTTTCGTCCGTATTTATATACTGAGTTCACACTCCGGCGAAATCGGTTTTACCTTTTATCCTCTGGGGGTGGGGTATCAATAAAATATGTATCAGTCGAACACTGGGATCGATGTATTCCACTAGCCCCCCCTCCCAATTTCAGGCTTTCTGCTTCTGGTAGAAAGGATTACAAGAAAGTGCGAGTATGAAACAGCTTCTAGCTTTTATTATATCAATAATACTATCGATTGCACAAAATGTGTTACATAAGTAAGTTATAGATTTTGAGATCTAACCCTGCTTGTGTCGATTTAACATTTTATCGTTTGAGGGTCGATAACATTAGTAAAAGTGATCTCGTGTCAATTACTCGGAGTTGAAGCAACCGACTTTATTCACCTAACCACCGGCGTAAGTTATAAGTTAATATGGCTCAATAAATATCGTGACAATATATTAGAATGGTTAAAGATTCTTCTGCGAGAATCTGAAGGAATTGGAAACAAATGAATTTA
Organism: Octopus bimaculoides; assembly: GCF_046866305.1. Classification (NCBI taxonomy): domain Eukaryota; kingdom Metazoa; phylum Mollusca; class Cephalopoda; order Octopoda; family Octopodidae; genus Octopus; species Octopus bimaculoides. Next base: position 1,540,970 of record NC_142934.1, on the reverse strand, counting down.
GAGATATTTTATTGTCTAAGAATTTGAAATGTGTAAAGAAATGCATTTCTTGTCATATGTGTGATTGTGTGTGTGTGTGTGAATGTGTGCGTGCATATGTGTATATATGTGCTGCTCTGTGTGTGTTTTTGTGTGTACGTGCTTTTATGTGCTTGTGTGCGTGTAGTGTTTTATAAGAAATTACGAGGGGATAAAGAAATGTCTTACATATGCATGTACATGTGTAAATGTATACATGCGTCTGTGTGTGTGTGTGCGTGCGTGTGGCGTTATTATTCTCTAACAGATTAAGAAGGGATAAAGAACTCGCTGCTTAACGATGGGTAAAACTATGAAATGTTAATGATGTAACAATTGAGAAAGAGAAAGCTGTTGGTGATTGAAGCCGCCGATATTAAGGAACCATATTCAATTGGTGTAATTTGATTAATGTAATAACTCTCATATTGTATATCGCCATCTTAAATCGATTTATAACTTGAAGCAATCTGTCACTGATCTGTTAAGAGCCGTAACAATCTAACAAGCCATTTGCCAGTTTATCAAACAATTTATCGACACATGAAGCACCTCTCAAATGTAATGCATCTCCTGGTCGTTTTAATTTTAGCATGTTGCTCTTCTGTATCTCCTTAGAATTTGCTCGATGTTCCAACTGTAGTACCACACTGGATTTTGACAACTTTTGCACTAATAACGCAGGCGTAAAAGCATGCCATGGCTTTTAGGATTTTAGTTTCAGTTTCAAATGACAGCTAAGCGAACGCGGAATCTAAAAGAATGTCATCTTCTTAGCAAGTCAGATTGCTACGCCGCTTCCGCACAGTGGTGCATGTAGATGCAGATTAAATACAGTTGCATGTAGATGCATCTTATATGCAGCGAACTTGTAGGTTTCACTTTATTTCTGTTTGTGAATCTTCAAGATGGACAGTTTAGTAAATTCTTATACTCCAGGATCAATTACATTAAGGTTTAAGACACAAGACTTAGTTCTAAGCTCTTCTAACCGTTCTTTCCTTAATTCCGTTCTGTTTGGTAATAATTCTGTTTTTATTACTAACTATTTGATTAATACTATTTCTACTAATGGTCTAGATATTACATGTACTACTCGCACATGCAAACACGCACACGTACGCACACATACACACTCACACACACTCAGACTAAGTGTACGTGCACACACGCACACACACACACACGTATATATATAGATGTACTTGCGTAGCAAGTGACCTGATCTGAGATAGTGTGCTGGAACGAAAACAATTGCAGCGTGGAAGGTGTTTATAAGCCATTTAAGAAACACGCAAAATACCGTTAGATTCACTTCAACATTTAAATTTAATTTGCCAAAATATTTTCGTCGCTTTGAGACCGCGACCTGTTCACTGACAAAATCCCGTGCTGCATCTATGTATATATGTTGTTATATACTCACATACATTTCCCCATGGCTTGAACTATACAGACAGCGTTCGATATAACCATTTCCATTCATGGTACAGTACAGAGAAATGATAATTTTAGCATACCACAATGCTAAAACTCACATATTCATGCCCACATAACAAACACAAGTTCACATATTGTTTAAAATTGTTTTCAAATAAAAACAACGAGCATTGACTGAAAAAAAAGTAAAGAATACAAAGGGTCTAATATTTAGTATGATTTTGGTGACAGTCAAACTGCAGTCGACACTTGTGCAACAGAAATTACACATGCACAGCGCCAAACCAGTTAGAAAACACAGGCATGAATATGACGTTCGCTTATTAATACAGACGGTCAGTGTGCGTATATATATGCATGTATGTATATCTATATACGTATATATCTATGTATATGTATGTAAATATGTTTGTATATATATGTAAATATGTATGTATGTATACACATATATATATATATGTATATATATATACTCTTCCGTTCGCGCAGATCCACTCGACAACTGCACGGTTCCACCGACTGTTTATGACCCTTGTGACATGACCGGCCTAGCGTTGCTTTGCGATATACACATAAGTTATATATACGTGTGTGTGTATACCTGCATACACACAAACACATACAGACATACTGATTGGTTCATTGGAAACCGCACTAACCAAGGACGCTTGTGATTACTATTTGTAACAGAGGGAATGTAATAGAGCAGTTGTTTGTGTAGTCATTGCTATGCCTTATCAGAGATTACAGAAGAAAGCCAACGATGTATATATCTCAACTTTCCCGTCAGAGCTATGCCTTTTATGTAGTCGGTACATCGAGTCATACAAACCAATTTCTTTTTTATTCGTTTATTGGTAGCAGTCATTGGGTTACGGCCATGCTACAGCTCTGCGTTCAAATGTCTTATCCGACTGCACTTCTTTGTATGATAGGTACATTAACGGTTTTATTCAGAACGAAAGAAGATATCAATCTGGCATCCATGAGGCGTGTCTATAAAGAGAAACCTATAATTACGACGCACCGCTTTCAATGCACGCACTAAACACCCAAACACACCGCATAAAAAAATTGTCTACCAAATTTCACACAAAAGAATACGACGAGCGAAGTTTATAGCTAGATAAGACTTCACAAATATGTCGTGATCTGATATCGATCTCTCATCTGTATAATGGAGAAAGTATCTACTACCAACAAAACCAAATCGGCTGATTATTAAAGCAAATTTGCTCTCCGTACTTGAGACCTTAATTACTCATTTTAACCTAGAATACACTAAATGTAATAAGTCTACGATGAACCCTCAGATAGCTTTTCTCAATTAATGATGATATTTATCACTGATTAATTATAATTAACTGATGAGAAGCTCCCAAAACAAAACTGAATCTATCATAATTATCTTCATCTTTCTTCTTTGCAGATGATTAGCCTAATATTTCTCACGCATACAAACACACACACACACACACACACACGCACACAGATCCTTATTGTATGTGAAATATATAGAAATACATTTATACATGTGTGTGTGTGTATCAAACCTGAACGTATGTGTGTGCATATATGAATATGTATATACGTGTATGTGCATACAGAGAGAGAGAGAGAGTGGATGGGAGAGTAAGTCATATTAGATACTACGATTCTTTCCTCTGTGTGAGTAATATTTGCACACGATGCACTTGTCGGCATTTCTATATTTGTTTCATATACGCAAATATATACTTTTATTCATATGCACCCAAACACGGTCTGAGGTTTTCCAAATCATTACCAATGATATATACTCCTATCTTACAAATCAAAGCGTCACACTCCAACATTGCCCAAGTAGCAAGTACTTTTGCTGAGGCATTAATAACCATCTGAGATCGCGCTTCAACCAACCACTGTTCAGAAATATGGGCGCTAAACCAGATTAATCTAACAACAGATCTAAAAGCAATCCAAGAAGGCTTCAGGAAAAAAGATCGCTAAGTTAGTGGAAGAGGTTGAAAGCGCTAAAACTACATACCTCGGGGAGAAGATGGGAAAGATCTGCAGTGATCGAAAGATGTAAGATATTTGAAGGCGCAGGCGTGGCTGTGTCGTAAAATCCATAGTTCTGCGTTCAGTCCCACTGCATGGCAGCTTGGTCGAATGTTTTCTGCCATGGCCTCAGGTCCACCAAGGCTTGTGAGTAGACACGTTGGGTGACGGAAACTGAGAAAAGGTCCTTGTGTGTACGTATGTGTGTGTGTATACACACACACACACACACACACACACACACACACACACACACACACACACACACACACACACACACACACACACACACACACACACACACACACACACACATATATACATACATACATACAAAACACACATATATACTATTCTAAACTAAACAAAGTCACAGCAAGGAGTGCAACTAAGGGCGCCCTTATTCAACTAAGAACTGAAGAATGAAGAAACAACATAAATTACATAGGCGCTCCTTAACGATTTCTACCTCCCTTGGTCGCTGTGACTAACTAAAAAAGGACTTGTATATAAGTATACATGCATTTATCTCTTTATCTGTTTGTCTGTCTGTCACCTGGTGTAGCTGTGTAGTAAGTAGCCTGCTTACCAACCACATGGTTCCAGGTTCAGTTCCACTGCGTTGCACCTTGGGCAAGTGTCTTCTATAGCCTCGGGCCGACCAAAACCTGGTCAGTGGATTTGATAAACGGAAACTGAAAGAAGCCCATTATATATATATATATATGTGTGTGTGTGTGTGTGTATGAGTATCTGTTTGTCCTCCCCCACCATCGCTTGACAACCGATATTGATGTGTTTATCTCGCCGTTACTTAGCAGTTCGGCAAAAGAGACTGAATGAGTACTAGGCTTACAAAGAATAAGTCCTGGGGCCGATTTGTTTGACTAAAAGCGCTGCTCTAGCATGGCCGCAATCAAAATGACTGAAACAAATAAAAGGATAAAAAGAATATATATATATATATATATATATATATATATATATGCATATATATATGCATGTGAAATTGAATAGATAAGGATTTTTCTGTCTGTAGGTATGTGTATATCTACGTATATGCGTCTGAGTTTGTGTGAGTCTATGTGCAGGCTTGTGTGTGTGTGCACGAAAGAAACTGAAGTAGAAGAATATGGAAAGAAGGGAGAAAATATTGCAAAGTCACGTGTTCTGTCATATTTATTTGTTACTAAGTAACCTCTAGATAACGAAAGAATGATAAAAAACGAGGACAGGGAAAAATCTCCCTACTACCTCTGGCTTATATTTCGCACATAATTAACCTTGTAGATTGCTGTGGGTCTTCTGGGAGGTTCCTAGATATGGAATACAATTAGCATTATTATGAATAAAACAGCTTTTTCCAACAAATGACTTGAAGGTTTAGCAGCAGGAGACATTGCAAGAATCGGATAGCAACATTTAGATTTACCTCTTTATATGTATTTACTGGTAGACAATGTCTGTTTCATATTATTTTGCTATTTTTATCAATAAACAGAAATACATGCATACATACATACATGCATGCATATATGCATATCTACACAGATGCACACACACACAGACACACACACACACACACACACACACACACACACACATACATATAACTATTCCTCTCTCTACATATCTCTCTCACTCACTTGCCCCCTCTAAATATAAACATACATACAAACACATATATATGCATAAACACACGTACGCACACAAGAACACATATGCATATATACATAGATAGATATAAAGATGGAGAGAAAGATATCTTCATGTGTAGTTATATAAATGTATATTTACGTGTTTGTACGTATATATGTTTATTTCCCCATCTATTGCCTTCCTGGAAAACTATTTCAAGCAAAGCTATTTCATAATGATCTGTTCCATGATAAATCTATCCTAAAGGATATAATGATATACATTTCTACTCTTTTAGTACACAAATCAATTACGACATGTGTGTGGTGCTTCAATAATGTTACATCAGTTTATGAGCTATCTATATACCAAGTTAGTGTTAATACATTTAACACTGGCAATATCTGAAAGTTAACTACAAAACTCGAGCGAGGGAGTATATTAGTGCTTGACTAACATTTTATTTTCCTAATCTGATCGGGTAATTAGGCGGAATAACGTTTCACATGTTTCGGTGTAATTAGACTTCGTCAGATAAACAGACACTTCGCTGTATTTCCAAAATTTCCGAGAAGTGAAACACTGAATAAATGTGGAAGAAGACATGCATTGTTATATCTGGTTGTTTGCATGCATATATGCATGTGTGTGTGTGGATGGAAGGATGGATGAATGTATGAAGCATGAATGTATGTATGTTTGTATATATGTACGGACGTATGTATGTATGGTTATGCGTTTATGTACGTATGTATATATGCATGTATGTGCGCGTATGGCTGTATGCATATATGAAGTATGTATGTATGTTTGTGTACGGACGTATGTATAAATGCATGTGTATGTACGTACCTATATATGCATGTGTGTGCGTATGTATGCGAGTGTATGTATGTATGTAGTATGTATGCATGTATGTCTGTATGCATGTATGTATGTATGTTCAGGCACGTGATGTGAATAAGTCACAAAAATGACGAAACATCGATGTCTCTCATTCCTGAATGAGATTTGCGGCGAGTTGCTTACTTGTCTATGAATTTCAGTTTGTTGATACCCGGCGCTTTGAGAGAGGTGTCCATATCGTGCTAACCCGCAGCATACCGGCGAGCAAGCAGTTCTCATACATTGAGCATGTTTAGTGAATAATGTTTACAACACTAGCGATGTTACTAATTCATATTTGGAAATGTACACACACACAGACACACACAAAGAGATGGGGTTTAGCTCACAAGTGATTAGGTACGCTAAGTAAGTGCTGTGGTAGATTCCTGGGGCTCCAAGGTTATAGCCGAGACGGCAGTTATGGAGCCATTGCAGAATTCCGATGCAGCGGATATATAAGTGTTAAAGAGGACAAGAAAACATTATGGCAAGGTAAATATCTCAAGTCGTATACAATGTTATTATTGGAAAAAAATTGGAAAAATAAATTTCCAATAATAATATTGTATACGACTTGCCTTAATGTATATATATATATATATATATATATATATATATATATATATATATATATATACACACACACCCACATATTCACATAGACACAAACATACAGTTAAATGTTTGTCTTATGTCAAGGTACTTATAAAACCAATTTAGTAATAACATATGAGATTACCAAATACTTTTAAGTAGATTACATATGTATTAAGGTTTTCGTGGTGAATGTTGACAGTGACCTCAAAGTTTGGGGTTGCTGACCGCAATCAGATTGTCACTAATGGGAAATGTACTAAGAATATTGTGTAACTCCTCATTTTAATGTGAAAATGTTACAAGTCATTTTTAAAGTATGAATAATTTTTTGAAAGCGGTGCTCCAGCCTGGCCCTGGTCCAAAGACAGAGACAAGAAAAAGTTAAGTAAAAAGCATATATAGGGAGAAAATCTTCCAAATGTCCGTAATACGTTATCTACCTGAAGAAACTTTCGTTCGGATAATATACAATGGATAACATGACACAGTTATATGATTGTAATAGCAAGAGGCAGTTTCCTGCTAAAAGTTACTTGCAGTTATTGTTTAGCCCCAGGTCACTCTGACATCGCATGTTTAGGATCAGAAAATCAATGAAATTGCCGCCTTTATTCTACTAGCAAATAGACTACACAATAAAAGGTATTCTTCGTTCTATTGAGGCTTAATTGCAGCGATATTTGGCTGCTATTTTTAGCAGAATGAGCACATATGCTTTCTGTGTTAACATTGTTAATCTTGTTGTTGTCGTTTACTCCAACATTCATCCTAATCGAGGAAATATATAATTTAGCTGTGACAATTTTATATGATTGTATTTGGAGAAGCTACCTTATTTAATGTGTCCTTTCTGTTTTTCTTTTAATCAGAGGAGTGGTATTTGATGTACATTCAGCTGTTATTTCTAGTAAGCTGAACAACCACTTATAGGTTCCTGTGCTCTCGACTCGTGCTTTTGATATCTAGTTTTGATTTTTTCAAAAGACATGCTTAAATCAACTTAACTGACAGCTTCTGTCTACGAAAGAAATTGTTATTATTCCTGATTGTCTTTGATATCTAATAACCATAGTTTCCAAGTATTCTTTATAGGAATGGAACAGTAAAAGACACAAAACCATACAACAGACATCGAACATATAAAAGCATTGTTAAATAAAGTAGAAAGCGAAGAATATGAAACATTTTAAATTTAGAATAATAACCAAATAATAAATTGTAATTAAAAAATAGACTAAGATAATTTATGTGAGTTTGGTCAAAAAGGTCTTCACATCAGCGAGAGGTGAAATATCTTCTTCCTACTGTTTTTTATAGTTGTTTTGTATTTGTATTGTTTTGTTTTTACTATTTTATATATTTCGTTTCAACCATAAAACTTTTATTTTTCTCCTTCCTTCCGAATAGAATTCAATGTGCTGAAGCGGGGTATAACGGCGCTTAAAATTTCTTGGCTAAATTAAGAAATTTTCAGCTGAATTGGTTTATGAAAGACATCAGTTCCTCATAGAATATTATAACTTTCTTTAGATTTACTTCCTTTCTTTTTCACTTTGTCTCTTCATTTTTAAATATTGATTTCCAAAATTATATCAATCATTGATAACAATAACGAACAACAACAACAATGTACAACAACAAATCGGGAAAAAACAACAACCACCACCACAACAAAAAAGAAATGTGATAATAAAGAGCTTGAATAACAACAATGATTTCACACATCGATATGAAAGCCACACATTTTAGGGGGAGAAGGCGGAGGTGTTGAATCGATACAATCAACATCGCTATCTGATTGGTACATTTTTCATCGAACTTAATGGCAGGAAAAACTGAGCTGACTTCTACAAGGACGAAGTGCTCCACCAGCTCAGCAGACCCTCTTTTCTATTTGAGCCTATTGAATCCCTTCTCCAAACCGCAATCAGATAAATGAATAAATAAATAAATAAATCTGCTGATTACTAATCTTGTCTGCGCATGCGCAACATTTTCAACTCGCTATCATCGTTCATCCTATTCTTCTCGGAAACTCTCCCTACCGGCCAGCTCACTTCCGGTTACCTTACAACCATAACTTTTGGATAGAAATCCGTGGGATCATCTGTCTATTCCCTCTCCCCCAATAAAGGACTTCAACCCCAAGAAACAATGCGAGGTTTTGCATTCTTCACAGCAACTACGTTTACATAAGCAACCAGATTTATTATGAAAAATAAAACGCAACTTTGTCGGATCTAAGCCAAAAACTTGAAGAGATCCAATTCGCTATGCATAAAGTATCCCAGACAAGCAACAGATTGACAAATTTTATAAACCGTTTCAATGATTTCAAATATTCCTGGTGAAATTTCAAAATTTCCACCAGACAAGAAAAGAAAATAGTAAAATACATTAACCAATAATTTAGATTTGATCCGACTCTGTCAGGATTTTAAGCATTTCGGAATACAATATATAGCATTAAATCAGGCCACAGGAAGGATAGGAAAGAGGGTGTGAACGAGGAAGGAAGTAAAAAAGAGAGGGAAAGTAAAAGGCAGGCACAGGAAGAAAGAAGGATGGAGGCATTTAGAGAAAGAGAGAGAGTGAGAGTGTAAGAAAGAAAAAGAATACAATGGCATCAGGAATGGAGTGAATGAAACGATGAAGAGAAGAATGGAAAGCAACTTAAATGTTGCGAATAAGATTTCGAAGACAATACAACTTTAGACTTGATTCTCTTCCATCAAGCATTACTCACAAGAAATTAGTCAAAACTCTAAATGCCATTCGTTAATGACCTGAACAATAAACCATCTTGTTTTCACAGAAATAATTTCTTTTCACCTTCCGCCTATAATTTTCAGATGGACAAGAAGGAAACATATTAATGGCTACCGAGGAATTATAACCGCCAAAAGTAAAAAGATCTTGTGCAACAAGAAATATGAACAAGGTGAAGCTACAAGTGAAGATTGTAAATATTTGGATAAAACAACAAATTAGTCAGTGGGTCACATGTTCTAGCTTCATGAAATTAAATAATATATAAATATTAATAAATAATATGATTACAATTTAATTGACCATTGCATAAAGATTCGACATTGTTTACGATATCTATATGAAAATATTCAAAATCCAATTCTTAGTTTTGCCAAGATAAATGCAATACCAGAACTATCTTCTGTGTAACCATTGAAGATTACCAAATGAAGCTCATGTCTGTGATAAAGAAGGACGAGAAATTTTGTCGAAATATATATGGTAAATTTTTTGTGTAACAAACGCACGATTTTCTTTAAGACCCCCCCCCCCAAAAAAAAACACACAAAAGAATTACCATATTAGGAAGTCAGGGTACTTGATTCCACGCAAAAATCCTAGCTTTTTTTTTTCTTAATGAAAAATCGTGCGGGCGTTATACCAAAAAATTTACCATATATATATTTCGATTATGGCATGTAAAGAGTTCCATGATATATATATATATATATATATATATATATATATATATATCGTGTGTAGCGAAAGCAGCTCTCTGAGAACTGAAGGAATAGGAACAAGATCAGCCAGTACAAGTCACGTTGATTCACAATGTTGTGATGTTACTCATAGAAATAATTCTACATGAAATTCCTTGATATACAGCCGAAACGATACTATACATGTAGAGAAGTCATTAATAAAGGGAACAAAGAATTGCTTGGTATGATTATAACATACTCAATGTAAACTACACATAACACTCAAACAGAGCTTTATCTTTGAGGGTTAGGACCAATTTTAAAAAGTAACTTGCTCCAGCATGGCCTAAGCTATGAGGGTTAGAATTAAAGAATAGAATAATTAAGACCTCAGAGGCAATAATAAAATATCACACGTTAGGAAATATAATGAAATCGTAAAAAGACATTTATTAAACCTCTGGGTGATTAATTACTCGATAATCCTGATAGAAACTGTATCACTAGTTTCGACAGAAACTGGAAACTAACCAACAGGAGGAAAGGAAATCAGTCGATAAGAATCTGACAAAAAAATAGTGAATATTGTCCTTCCAAACAATGTCCACAATTTCATTACATCATTATCTGCATGATAACACAGAGGAAAATTGTAAATTATTAAATTTATTTTATTTAATCTGATTTCTGGAAATTTGCATTTATTTCTCTGTCTGTAATCAATTTTCTTCGAAATTTTTTGACTACATGGGTATTGATCCACCTTTCAAGCGGTTCATCTATTTCTCTTTATTTGTCTGTCAGATTCTATCTGTATGTGTGTGTGTGCCTTTCTCTATTCACCCAAGCACACACACACACACACACACACACATATATATACATATATATATATATACACATACGTACATATATGAAATATAAGTTGGTTGGTTGGTTGATTTTTCCAGTCAGGTTTTGCATAATATAGACAGTACGGGAGAGGAGAATAAAAGAGAAATACAGAGTTGATACAAGAGGGGTAGCATGAGAGCACATACTTGGTTCGGAGGCAGAGATCAGAGGGTAAGAGAAGACGGAGACGAAAAGGAAGGAGGGGAGAAAAAGAAGAGGGGGAGAAAGTAAGAGGAAAGGACAATGTATTTAATTGAGAAGTCATACAATCAAGACATCTGTTTCATTTAATTTTGAAAATTAATATTCATTTCATCATTTTATATAAGTAGCCAAAAATTTGATTAAAGTTAAATTTTAATCATTTTATGAACGCCATATTTCTCGATATTACCCATGGTAACAAAGGAAGATTTCTAAAGTTACCTGTCTTATGGCAAGTAACGGTTAACACACCAGCATACACATTTTATATATATATATATATATATATATATATATATATATGCGTACATGTATACATACGTATATACATGTGTGTGTGTGAGTGTGCATATATATATGTATATATATATATATATATATATATATATATATATGCATGCATGTATGTGTGTATATATACATATATGCATGCATGTATGTGTGTATATATACATACACGCATACATGCATGCATGGATACATATATGTATATATACACACACACACACACACACACACACACACACACACACACACACACACATATATAAACATATATATATGGCGCGTTATGAGAATTAATGGAAGAGTATCCCATAGAAACTCAAATTTGTTAAAAGTAGAGATGTTAAAATTTAAAAGAATTTTAATGCATGCATACGATCTTTTCAGACAGCGATATTAACATGTAAATACATGGTAGAATAATTAAAATTAATTTCATTAAATTAAACTAATTGCATATCACTGTTCTCCTCACTGCAAGAAGTATACAACAAAAAATTACTCTTACAGAAAGCCTGAAGGAAAAAACAGATAGCAAATTCGGATATACATATTTTAAGCTTACGAAAAATTGAGAGCATACAAATAAAGGTGATTCTAGTTGTCTCAACAAGTTCACGGTGTGCCGCACGTCTAGTGTCGAAGTAATCGAAGAGCAACGTGAGATGAAGTATTTTGCTGAAGAACACCATGCAGCATCACCCGGTCAAGGAACTGAAATCATGATTGCTAGATTGTGAGTGCAACACCCTAACCACCAAGCCATGCGCTCACAGACATGTACATATACACAGTCATATTTCTTTATTGCCCGCAGGGAGCTAAACATCGAGGGGACAAAAAGGGACAGACAAAGGGATTAAGTGGATTACATCGATCCAGTGCGTAGCTGGTACTTATTTAACCGACCCTGAAAGGATGACAGGCAAAGTCGACCTCGGCGGAATTTGAACTCAAAATGTAACAGCAAACGAAATACCACTAAGCATTTCGCCCGGTGTGCTAAAGTTTCTGCCAGCTCGCCGCCTTACACACGCATATGGAACAGTGAGAATGTGTGCTCAACACCGCATTGGTGGATATTCTTTAACCAGGCTACCATTGGTTTCATGCTAAGAACGGGATATCATAGAATTGAGTGTATGTTTATAAACTAACTTAATATACACATAAACATTTCAATTTTGCCTATCTCATTGTAAACTAAAAGAAATATTGAACGCGCACACATATCTGTTTCTGTTATGTCTAACCTCTCTTTCCTTTCTTCTCTTGTTTCACCAAACAGATATAAATCATTTCCCAACAAATTCCTTTATTACGAACCGAATTGATTCAATTAAAAAATAATAAAATTTAACAGCGAAAACAACAACAGCAATATAAATACAAAGGAAGCAAAATAATAAATCTATAAAAGACAAATGAAACAAAAATGAAAATATAAAATACAAGAGATCAATCTCGAGGTTAAATGATCGATACGTAATTTGGCTCCGCACTATCTTTCCTCACTCACTGTTCAACTGTAAATATGACAACATTTCTGATTTTACTTAACGTTGCTGGTCTCAGCTATTGGCTTGGGGCCATGCTGGAGCAAAATTTTAAGAGTGTTGTAGTCTACTTATCAGACATATTACTTATTTCAGTGTAATAATTCAATCATCGATTTACTATTATCGAACGATTAATATACAGCGGTCGTAAAGGGTGATAACGGAAATCCAACATCAAAACCAGTTAACAGGTATAAATGTATACGCACAAGTACAAACGCACACTCTATATATAATCATATACGTGTAACTACCTAGTTATATAATGTGTCGCATTCCAGTGACACACGTGTTCAACAAATATACATTCACACACATAACAGTTGTTCAAACATGAAAAAACACAAGTCACACGTACAGAGAGGCATACACAGATGCAAAAAAAAACCCCCAAAAAACTGATACTGCTGCTGTTGCGGATGGTGGTGGTGGTGACGATGACGATATGTTGCTATTTCTTCTAACATGCAAGGTCGAGTGGTAGTTTTATTCAAAGGATGTGATAATCGTTAGGGAGATGAGAAATCAAGAACGCTATACAGACATAAAAGCAGACACAGTTATTAAGAACTATAAATTTTAAAGTGGTTCGATTATGTGTGTGGAGGTTGGTGAATGCAGATCTCTTCTCTGATGTTGTTCTCATTTTGTAAGTCATTCGTTCCCTCTTCTTTCATCGATTTCCATTCCTTCTCATTTCTCTTCCTTTTTACCCCACGTTGTCTATCACAGTCCATATTTAAAAAGTAGAATAAAATATTTAGTCTTTGTTGTTTAACAGATGACAATTCATTTATCTTAAGCGAATGCGTTATATGATAGTCTTTGAATGAAAAAATTTTATTCCGATGAAAAAATACATTTTTGAAGACGCCTTCTCCCCTTTCCGAAATGTGTACCATCGCCACATTAATTAACAATAAGAAATAAGAGACAAAGTGCGTTTCTGTAACAGGATCAGATAAAAAGCTAAAAAAACTGTGTAATTAGTACGTCTTAGTGGTCAACAACCTCGGAATTGATATATATATATATATATATATATATATATAGTGAGCACTCCGTCGGTTACGACGACGAGGGACCCAGCTGATACGATCGTGAAATTAACTTCCAAGTGGCTGAGCACTCTACAGTATACCCTTAACGTAGTTCTCAGGGACATTCAGCGTGACAAGGTTCATCCATCGAAATACACGTGCTACTCATTTTTGGCAGCTGAGTGAACTGGAGCAACGTGAACAATAAAGTATCTTCCTGAAGGACTGACCCGTCACCGGGAATTGAACTCACGCTTACTGGTATGAATATCATCCAGAGCCAGCCGTTGAAAGTAAACATATGAATATCCTCTGGGGTTATCCCGTCAACACCGACAGAACGATCCAGGCTAATTGACCAGACAGGGAAGAAAATACTTAGACTAATAGATGTAAGTGTCCCAACTGATAAAAATATATTTGTAAAGGAATTTGACTAATTAGGAGTAATTATAAGGACCTAGAAATTGAAATACAAAAGATGTTCCTGTTATTGCGGGTTCTCTAGGTATGATAAGAAAGGGATGTCAGAAACATCTAGATAAGATCCCAGGAGAACCATGTCTCAGAGAAATTCAAAAGATTGTGCTGACAAGTACTGCCTAAATCCTTAGAAAAAACCCTATCAATTTAAATGTTTGTGTTGTATTACGTGTGTTTCGGGAACTGACTGTAACAAACATGCAAATTAAAAGTAAATAATAATAATAATAATAATATAGATAGATAGATAGATAAATGTCTACTATATCTAATATTTAATATATAATAAATTTATAAGTATAACAGAGAGAAATTTGAAATATTATTCCAAACAATAATCTGCTTATTTATTTCTTGACTGTTTAATAGAAACGTGCTGAGAATATTAACCTGGATTAATATATTGTATTTGTTGACAGATAAAGATCGATTGTTTAAAAACGAACTATTGATTTTTATCTAATGAGCTTGGTATTTCGTTTGATCTTATTTAACTTTTCACTTCACCCCCGCCATTGATTCAACTGTACTTAATTTTTCTCCTGTGCACTTAGTGATCTTCCTTTAACTTATATACAATTACGTCGTCTATATACAACTCTTATGTTTTATGCGCCTTCATTGTTTAGCTTGCAATACGGTGTTATTTCCTGAAAAATTATTGCAATTTCTCCGACTCTGCTAGATACTGACAGCTTCCAAATATGCTCCCCTCGAAATCACGAGCAAAAAAAACAATCGATTGTACTTAGTCTGATATTTAGAGTTCTTCAATTGTTCAACTGCGTTTATAAAACGATTCCGAAATATAAAAGAACTCCCACATAACAGCTCCGGAAGATGCTGCATGCATTCCTCACTGAGTCTCTAAGATGATCTTCAAACACCTCCTTGATCTTGGCCTCCAACTCGGGCTTGTTGTTGCAGGAAGAGCGGTTGGTGTCTTTGTCGACCACAGCCCAGACTTCGCAATACATAGAGTACAATCGCAAGAATTTTGAAACCGGAAGTTGCGGCTGATGAAAAAGAAATTGTCCGGCAGCCACTTCTGGCATTTTGCGGAGGTATGTCAAGGAGGGCCACATATGTTCCTCCAGAATACATTTGGCCCACCAGCAGTAAACCTCCCTTGCCAGGGGTTGACCACATCTGCAGAAGCTTAATAGAGTCGTCTGAACTGAGACAAAATCTCTGTTCAAATGTGAATTCCGGCGTGCTGAGGCAGTTAGAACGCTAGCGGTATCCCTTCCTTCAGGCTTTTGCTTCATAGTCTCTTGTGCAGCTGTCCATATCACGTCATACATCTTTTATTGAGTTCACAGAGCATTGAGAAGTAGTCATAGTGTCGATATTTTCAGACCCGATGCAAATACAAGTAAACTTCTTCCAATATTCAGTTGGCCTCCCGTCTTCCATTTCAGCTAAATTCATCTCAACCACAACTGTAATCTTTATGTTCTCCAAAGCCGTTAACTGTTCACCTTATAAATCTTCAACTTTATGCTGACATCCACAAGGCAGCTGATTTCCACAACTGTGCACAGTTTCTCTTCTCTATCCCAAATCATTAAATCAGGTCTGTCTGTTTGCATGTATGTATGTGTGTGTGTGTGTATGTGTGTGTATATGCATGTATGTATGTGTATATGTGTCTGTATGTATGTATGTATGTATGTATTAAAGGAATTGTTATGTTCCAAATTAATATTTTTAATTATTGTTTTCATATTTGCATACTTACCTATTAGGTTTAGTTTGGAACAATAACAATCAAAATTTTAGTAATGTTGCCACTTTTCCCAATACAGAATACACACCTGAGTTTCCTTAATCGTGGATAAATTCATGCTAAGGTTTCTTTTAGACATATCCAGCCAATATCTATCATACACATCCCTCTCCTTACTAGCATGAGATGAAAACTTCTTTTGACAGCATGTAATTGTAGCATTATCACAAACTTCAGACCGGTCAACTATGTAAATATTTCATTCCATATGTGTGTGTGTGTGTGTGTATTTTTATATATTGTTCAACAAAAAATTTTTGTGTTCTTTAATGTTTTCACAATTCACCGTGTTGCAAATATGGTGACAGTTTTCACCTTGGAGATCTGGTTCTTCAAGATCCAGACTTCCTTTCGGTTTTCATCAACATCCATCATATGTCCATCCTGAAATAGCAGACCTTCCCTTCTACGTCCATCAAGAATACCTTGGTTCATGTTCGTTGTTTATGGAGTGAATGTTTTTTGGGGGATTGGATTGCTAGCCACATGCACAACTCTCCGGCTTTATCAACAGAACCTGGTCAGGATTCGCTCCTTATGGTGACAGCACTGGAGCATCTGGGTCACCAACACCGAAGCCATGCTAAGACATGCCAAAACACTCGGCATGTTCGTCGTACTCCAACAGTGCAGTCTGCCCTGGCTCGCTCACATATTTCGTATGCAGAACTGGAGGATACTAAAAGACTCATGTATGAGGAATTGGCCACCAGCACAAGAGCACGAGGAGGAACTCGTCTTCGTTTCAAGGACGTCTGCAATAGGGATATGAAATCAATAGATCTGGACGTTCTAAGATGGGACGAAATCGCAAATGATCGCCCACCCAGGAGACGAGTACTAGCCAAACTACCGAAACTTGCCAACGAAGGAAAGCGCACTATGCAAAACTGCGACTCTCATGGGGACCTTATTACCACGGTAGACAATGCACGTCATCAGCAGTTGGCACAAACTTCTCCAGGTGCAAATCCATGGTATACATAAATGAATAAATAAATATATATATATACATATATATATATATACATATACACACACGTATATATACATAAATACACACATGTACATTTATATATATTTTTATACCTTCTGATTCAATGCACAAAAGTGTATTAAAGTTAGGAAGTCATTTCGTCACACCTCTGCGGCCAGATCATGCGCAATCAATTCCGTTCTTTCTCTGATATTAATTCTGAAATAACTTAATTCAAATATTTATTTTCTGATCAATTGGATATTTAGCTACACTTGTATTTTCTATTTAAAATTGTCTTTTGATATATATTGGAACAATCTATTTCGAAATACTTAACATATGAATTAATCGTAAATTTTATTTGTTTTTATATACATATTTTTATAATAAATCAAATGTCTCCTTGATGTATGTTTTTGTTTTTGTTTGTGAGCAGAAACTACTAAAACACAATTATTATTTGTAAGATTAGCAGAGACATTTTGAAAAAATAGCGAAGGAAATGATATAATTTTATTATTATTTTTATCCATAATGAAATAATATAATAATATAATAATATACAGACACTGAATTAGAGTGAATATAAGACAAACATAAAAAATAACAATTTGACGAGAAAATATTGTAAATATGTATTCTTAACGACAACAGAAATAACTAAATGTCGAATGTTGATACACCCATAGACACATATGTACGTCTATAGGTGTGTATAATATATATATATATATATATATATAATAATGTGTGTATGTGTCTGTGTGTGCATATATATATATATATATATATATAATAATGTGTGTATGTGTCTGTGTGTGCATATATATATATATGTATATATATACACACTTGCAGATATGCACATATGTGTGTGAGGGTATGAGCGTGTGTGAGAGAGAGAGAGAGAGAGAGAGAGATAGCGTGGGGAAAGAGAGAGAAAGTGACTGGTGGAGATAGAAATTTGATAAATATTTTAAAAATATAAATTGAAAAGATGGCGATGAAACTTGACATTGCAAACTTGATGGAAGAAAATTCAACAAACTTTTTATTCATTTACACACACACGCGTGCATGTACGCACACACACACACAGACACACACACAGACACACACACACATGCACATACATACACACATACGCATTCACGCCCACAAACACAACGCACGCACACGTACACACATATATGCAAAAGTATATACAAGAATTATATATATATATATATATATATATATATATATATACACACGATGTATATATATATATATATACATAATCACTTATGTATATATACACACACACACATATATATATATATATATATATATATATATATATATATATATACACGATGTATATATATATATACATAATCACTTATGTATATATACACTCATATATATATACATATATACACACATATATATATGTACGTATGCATGAGCGTGTATGTGCATGTATGTATATGAATATGTATGGTATACCAAGTGACTGAAGTACAGAGACAGGTTCAGTTAATTCTTGTGGGATTAATGTATATATGCAAGGTATTAACAGGCTATTTTAGTTCATGTTCTTGTAAAGAAGACGCTGATACTTAATTATAGATGTTCTTTCCCAAGATACTTATTTGCTATTCTCATTCCTCATTTAGCATTTAAAGAAGCTTATGAATATTCTCAAATCTCAGATAAATTTATGTTAAAACTTTCAAATTCTATTTTATATTCTCTTTGCAAGCTTATGGTTCAGTTCAAGTTTTTTTTTTATTTTTCAAAAGATGAAATCTGAGAAATACAAGCATTACAGGAAATTCTAAAGTCGATGCCATACAGTTGTAAAGAAAAGAATACGACAGCATTAGCAATATATTCTGGCATTTGGAAATATATCGCTTGTAAAGATATACATTCCCAAATGCATAGACACATCCACGCAGGCAGTGACAAACAGAAATACAAACACACATATCTACCTGGGAAGCAACGAACGAATGTTCTTTTCTACTCTAGGCACAAGGCGAAATATTTGGAGAGAGGGCCTGTCGATTAGATCGATCCCAGTAAGCAACTGATACTTAATTTTTCGACCCCGAAAGGATGAATGGCAAAGTCGACCTCGGCGGAATTTGAACTCAGAACATAGACAGACGAAATACCGCTAAGCATTTTGGTCGGCTTGCTAACGTTTCTGCCAGCTCACTAAGTTACGGGGACATAGATACACCAACATCGGTTGTCAAGCGATGGTGTGGTGGGGACAAGCACACGCACAAACACAATATATATATATACACATATACGACGGGCTTCTTTTAGTTTTCTTCTACCAAATTCACTAACAAGGCTTTGATCCGCTCAACGCTATAGTAGAAGACGCTTGTCGAGGGTGCCACGCAGTGGGACTGAACCCAGAACCATGCGGCAGGCAAGCAAGCTTCTTGATACACAGCCACGCATACGTCTATTCTGACTATACTATAAGGTTATTAAAAATGTGTTCCATGAGTAGCGTATGTCGCAAATGATTTAAACGATCTTTCGTAAACCCCACCGAAGATATAATCTCGCATAATATTCTATCTAAGAATATGTGACTACTGTACGATTATCGCTTGGACACTCTCATAACTAATACTTGTATAGCAGGACCTGAATCTAGAGTCTCACCATACGAAGAACATGAGCTGCCCTCCTACGGTGTGAGCGACGCGTCTAATACACACGCACGCGCATGCACACACAAACACACACAAACAAGCAAAGACACATGCACACATACATATAATCACTTGGATTTATATATATCACTAAGACATTTGTCTTCTAATGCAAATAATTTAAGTAAACTGAATGTTGTTTCTGGCATAGGGTAGGTTATTTCTTTTTACGTTAACAACGAATTTCTGAGGAATCAAGTAATCGCGAGCAATTGCTGGATTATGTGGCCGATTGCATTCCATAGTTAAGTCTTCCATAAAAACATCTGCGCAGAATATTATTATTGATTAATCTCTTGCCTTGGTTCACTCACGTCACGATGTCCTCACCTGTTATCTCAATAGTAACGGATCGTACATGTTGTCATATCAGGTTCAATTCTATTCTTCAAATCCTGCCAAAGATAAGAACGGTTAGAGTCGAGACGGCTGACTGTGTATATATATATAAATATATATATATATATATATGTGTGTGTGTGTGTGTGTACTATTTTATAGGTGTATGTAATCTTCCAAAAGGACTTAGATCTCTTTTACTTAAAAGGTTCGTAAAATCCTTGTGACGTCAGCAATACACACACACATACATACACCCACACACATACTACAAACACACATAAACACATATATGTATGTATGTATGTATGTGCATAAATAACAGATCGAAATTGGTTCATTCACTACAGCGGTTTCAGACTAGTTTTTTTTAATTGATGAATAGAGATATTACATCATGTGGAAAACCCGTTTCTTCAGGTGAATATATACGAATTAAACATCTTAAAAATAGACTTTCCAAGAACGAACACTGTGTCACTTTATGGCTGAAGCTAGCCAAGAGTCTTGAAGTAGCACATAATGTTGATTCTTGGAATGTTTTTTTAAGATGTTTAATTCATAAAAATTCACGTGAAGAATCTTTTCCCATGATGTAATAGCTCTACCCATCATTAAAAACTCATTTGAAACAGCTGTAGGGAATGAGCAAATTTCCATCCGTTGTTATTTATTTATTTATTTATTACTCACCTTACTCGAAGCTTGCAATTAGATTGGATCTGAAGTCTATTCAGCACAGTGTGTGCTCCTAGGTACAGCTTTGAGACTCGTGGTATATTGAGGCGGGCGCTTGTGGTTATACATGCAACAGCAATTTTAGGCCGTTTTTACTTCGAAATGTACGAGTAAGTTCCGCTCATTTTGTTTTGTAAACGATATATATTTCCTTGACCAGAACTTGGTGCTTTTCTATTTAAGTACCTGATTCACTTGAATCCTGGACCCTTACAAATGTATATATGTATGTATGTGAAGGCGCGTGGCTCAGTGGTTAGGGTATTTGGATCATGATCGTAAGGTTGTGAGTTCAATTCGCGGCGACGCGTTGTGTCCTTGAGCAAGACACTTTATTTCACGTTGCTCCAGTCCAAAAATGAGTAGTACTCGTAATTGAAAGGGCCAGCCTTGTCACACTGTTACGCTGAATCTCCATGAGAACTACTTTTAGGGTACATGTGTCTGTGGAGTGCTCAGCCACTTGCGCATTAATTTCACGAGCTGACTGTTCCATAGATCGGATCAACTGGGACCCTCGTCGTCGTAACCGACGGAGTGCTCCTATGTATGTACGTATGTACAGAGTATGTGTATATAGAGTTACAGTAATATATGCCGACAAAGGGCTTTTTAAATCAAAATTATATTAGATATCTGATATAGATTAATAAAATGAGTTCTAGAACAAAATAAGATTGCAGATTGATAAAATCCATTAAAATCACTGAAGACTGTGCTCCAGCATGACCTGTAACAAACGAGTCATGCATATGTATGTATCTATCTATATGTATGTATGCATGTATCTATCTATCTGTCTATCTATCTATCTATCTATCTTTCTATCTATCTATCTATCTATCTATCTATCTAATATATGCATATGAGTCTGTATATGTATCAATAATAAACATGTAAGAATACACACACATACGTGTGTACATTTATGTATATATATGTGACTCTGACTATTTGTGTGTATGCATATGCGTATGTCAATATACATGTGTCTATGTAGAAATGTAGGACATTGCATATATGTATATGTGTGTATATGTTTATGTGTGTGTGAAAGAGAGATGGCTTGAGTTTCGAAGTCAGTGAGGTTGAAGAATTGGACATCATTCGGAAATATAAAAATAAGAATAATAATGAACACATAAAAATCACAGAGACTTGTGATTTTAGATCTAAGGATATTTACATAGAGCATATCTTCGATCTGTGAATATTGATATCTGAGTAATACTGTGAATTTGAACATTCTTTAGATGGAACCGACAATTATACATAGATATGGCTTGGTAGCTGCACGTATTAACCATTACACACTCCTCTCTCTCCTTCTCTCTCTCTCTCCTTCTCTCTCTCTCTCCTTCTCTCTCTCTCTCCTTCTCTCTCTCTCTCTCACTATATATATGTATATATATATATAAATTCATACATGCATATATATAACTATGTTTATTTACATCTATATATATATATATATATATATATTTATATATATATATATATAATGTACATATATATGCATACGTATATATAAATACATAGATATATATAACTGTATATATATTTACATCCATGTGTGTGTATATATATATATATATATATATATATATTTATATATATATATATATAATGTACATATATATGCATACGTATATATAAATACATAGATATATATAACTGTATATATATTTACATCCATGTGTGTATATATATATATATATATATATATATATATATATATATATATATACATTCCCACACACAAAAAAGAATGTACGCACCTAACGCTGATAACTTGTATCTGTGTGAGTGCGTGTATGGAAGTGTTAAAAAAATTATATTTGTACAACGCTGCAACATTACTATTTTAAGAATTAAAAAAAAAAAATTATTTATATACAATTATTTTTTCTTAAGGATAGTTATGTATTCAGTATACTGAGCGGACGTGTGTGTGTGTATGTCTGATGCGATGTGTGTATATGCGCATATATGTTTGTGTATGTAGAATATTCAAATTTTCAGTAAAAATATTTGAGATATATATTCTTACATATGCAGAAGAATAGAAAGAAGTAACTGAAAGAAATATGCTTGCATTACTCTCCCGTTTCGCTACCCTTTTCTTCTCCATATGTTCTCCCTCTCTCTATCTCGCCCTCTTTGTCTGTCTGTGAACATATGCTTGTATACATATACGTACGCAAACGCACATGTGTATGTATATATATATATATATATATATATATATATATATATATATACACATATATATATGTCTGTGTGAGTGGGGGTGTGTGTGTGTGTGTGTATAAATATTAATGTTTATTCTTATGTTCAGTTATAAAAAAAAGATATTAATCCGATAGGTTGCTTTATACTATTGTTAGAGTGCAAATATGTTATTCTGAAACTTCGAAGTTACTGTCAGTTGTATACTTGTTTAAGAATAATATATATATATATATATATATATGTGTGTGTGTATGTATGTGCATGCGCGATGATATGTGTGGCATCGTTATACTGACATACCCACATACACACACACACTCATACATACATACATACATACATACACACTCATCAAAATTTCTGTCAAGTGTAAAACATAACTTGCCGGCCATACTGGTTTGGTCCAGATATGATAAGTATGTATCGCTGTCGAGGTCAGCTCGAAATCATTGAAGCAGACGATAACTATGGCTAATAGCTTCCAAACCACCGGCTTCTATATCAAGTTTAGAAATTCATATTGCTGGAGGCAAGCGAAGTCACAGCCGTTACATCAGAATTTTCCTTCTGGAGAATTAGGGGCCTATGACTTCCTGCTGTTGAGGGACGGCCGTTGACTCTGCTGAGTAAAGATACTAAAGAAATACCGCTTCACATTGTGACCGACCCTCATGATTCTGCTAGTTCACTGCTGTAACCAGGTGCACGATAATGCAAGAAGAATCTAGTCCTTGTGATCGACGCACCGGTGTACCTATCGCGGACATAAACGGAGAATCTATTTGTCTGATTCACGGAACGACTGTGAAAACTGCACCGGTAAATTGACGAATTGGGAATACAAATTGACCAACTTTTGTAACAGACCGCAATGATTGCCTGTTGGTTCAATCAATGGGTCATCACTATAAATGTCTTTGATATTTTCATCCCTTTATTATTCACTCTCGTTGGACGGTCACTGGTTCTTTAATAAGTCATAGCCATTACTTGACCAAACCAAAGAAAATGATGAATTCGTAAAAGAATACACCTTGTTCTAATCTCTAGGCTTTATGTTTCCATTTCTGAAGAACTCATTCTTTGGTCTCACAACTCTTTCATTTGCGAAGATTACTTTTGTTCATCGCAAGAATCCCCGCATTGTTGTCATATTTGGTCTTGGAGAAAGCATTTAGTTCGGTGTAATATAATTTCACAAAATATGACTTACTTGCTTATTGTTAAGACTTGCTGCTGGGCCAGTTCTCTAAGTATCAGTTCTATTGTATCTATATATATCTATCAATCAGTCAATTTAGATGTATATAATCATTGATGTATAAAGCAGCACCCCCCTCCTCACAGTGTGTTTACTTGTCGGCTGACCAATCAATACACTCGCTTATTCGTTTAACCAAATTACTTTCTACAGCGACATCACTTACACCTCTCCAGGTATGTAATATTCTCTAAGCATTTTCTCCCTCTAATTCAACTCCCTCTCACCACACACACACACGCACACATCAATGAATGTATGTACGAATGTGTTTGTACATATGTGGTATGTCTCTCTCTCTCTCTGTATATATATATATATACATATATATATATATATGTGAGAGATAGATATATACATAGATATATGTACACACACACACATATATACATATAGATAGGTAGATACAGATATATGTACATATATTTACACACACACACGCATACAGATATAAAAAATATATGCAATGCACTTTAATAGTTATTTAACTTCGTATTATAATAGTTTGGTTCAAATCCACATTACTTAAAATATCGTGGCCGCACAAATCGTACACATAATCACACGCGGTCAGTATTCATATCTAGCAATATATATATATATATGTATATATATATATATATATATATATATGTATATATATATATATATGTATATATATATATATATATGTATATATATATATGTGTATATTAGGTTGTTTCAAACGAAATGTCGTATTATTTATTCCTTGTTATTTCAGTATATTTCAGTATACCGTTACCATTTAATCTTGGCTCTTTTTCTTTCCCAACAATATTGGTATACAAAATTCGTACCCACAGACCTTATGAAAATGATAACAACCAGACTGTGTTGAGTGATTTTCTCATATGAGTACAAACTGTGTCACTCTGCCACAGAAGTTCTACGGAATATCAAGTGGGCCTTGGATAATGCTTTGTTTTGACATCAGAACTATTGAACCAAGGAGGAGGCCAAAATCAGTTACTCGGCATGATGGATTAAATGCTTTGGTTGCACAAAATCCGAAAACTACGGTCGGAAAACTTTCAAAATTCCAAACATCTCGTGTAACTGATTCTCGACACCTGAAAAAAATTGGAAAAGTCAAGAAAATGGATAGGCTTGTTTCACATCAACTGAACGAGATTCCAAAAACAGGCGCGTCGAAGTGTTCTCTTTATTGCTTTCTCGACTGGAAAAAATCTATTTTTGCATCAAATCGTTAGATGTGTTGAAAAATGAATACTCTTTGACAACAACAGGAGAGCAAGACAGTGGTCAGATGCTGGAGAGTCGTCTGAACCCTACCCAAAACCACCATTGCTCCCTGAAAAGCTAGTGGTCAGTGTATGGTGGTCTGTGAAGGGAGATATTCATTATTCATTCTTGCAACAAGGAACAACGGTAACAGCAACATTGTATTACCAAGACATTGATTGTATGCCTGACAATTTGAAAAAGAAGCCACTAAGACTAGTGAATAGAGATGGCCCAATTTTGCCCCACGACAATACACGTCCTCACACATCTCAAGCTATGATCTAAAAGTTGCAAAGCCTGAATTATGAGATTTTGCAACATCCTCCCTATTCCCCTGATATCTCTTCTACTGATTATTACTTATTTAAGCATTTTGAGCTTTTCATACGCAATAAAACATTCTTAAATAGAGGAGTAGTAATGGAAGCATTCGGACAGATCATCATCACAAACGATAAGAATTTTAAGATGGCATATATGACTTAGAGAAACGTTCAATGCTAAGTTTCAAACACACTGCTATCGGCTCACAGATACTACAATTGGAATACATAGAAGCAGGGAAGAGTAATGCATTCTCAGAGTTAGAAGCGGTGCGTGGCCTGGGAATCCACAAGTGTAGTGATGCAATATTTGATGTGCGAGTAGCTGGATGGATCCTGAGATCATACAGAACCAGGAAAACAGGATACTATGTTACTCTTAAGGAGACCATTTTCCTCAGTTGCCTGGATTACTGTCCCCAACTGTGGTCGCCGCTGGGCGTCAAACTAGAAACGGAACTTGAGACAACCCAGCGCCAATACACAAAGAAGATTGGCTTGGTGAAACAGATGAGCTACTGGGAGAAGTTACAAGATCTGAGGCTCTACTCCCTGGAGAGAAAGCAAGAAAGGTATGCAGTGATATACATATGGAAGATCCTTGAAAGCTGAGCTCCAAAATTTGGAATTAAACTAGACGGGATTGCATAATACTAAAGAACCCATATATAGATGTATATACACATGTATATAGATATACGAGCACGAGTACACGTATACATATATTTTTATTCCCTTATTATTTTTATTCCCTTTAAACTTCCTATATCTCTCCTTTTTCAAAAGAACTTCTTATGTTGAACTCTACTGTTTCCCTCTAATTAAATCTTTCCTATCGACTCTGATGAAGGGATATCCCTCATCTCCCAGAAACAACTGTAAGACTACCTCTCTCTTTATAAATGTCTTAGAAATTTCACACTGCGTTGGCTTTGTTGTCTCATTTTATTTAACACACACATACACATTTGTATGTATGTATATATATATATATATATATATATATATATATATATATATATATATATTATTATTATTATCAAACGCATATTTACATGAATACATAACTATACATGCACATACCTGTCTCTATACATACATGTAGTTTTCACATGACATAGATCTCTGTTAATGTTGGCGACTTTAATCTAACCATAAAATTGTGGCACTACTGCTACAATGTACTGAAATTTTAACCTCAATGCATGTTGATTTTATTATTATTATCATTATTATTAATATTATCATCATCATAAACGTTACATTCATCATCAAATTGCCTCTAAAGTTGGGTTAGATATTAGATATTCTGCTTCTGGGCAATTAACCTGTTTTCTCTAAGTTCATTAAAGAAAAGAATATTGTCAGTAACAATTACTGTCAATTCGATATAGTTTGATTAAATGATCACAATTTTTCTTTGTAAGAATGATGCAATATATGTTAATGGGGCTCGGTTGAAGAATTTGTAATGAAAAGATTTCTGTAGTGAGATGCAGTTTCGTTAAATCCGGTTCCATTCTGGAAAATGGTAAGGTTGTAATTCTATTGATCTAATTCGTAAAAACGCTTCCTAATCTGAGTCGGAGCGTAATTATGTATACACCCAGAGGTACACACAAACACTCACACAAACCCACCCAGACAGGTATAGTAAAACAAAAAACACCCAGATATGAACACAATTTCACACAATTCTTCGGGCTGATGGGAACTGTTACCACTAGTATCTCTTCTTTCTACATCCAAATATGTATAATATATATATATGTGTGTGTGTGTGTGTGTGTGTGTGTGTGTGTGTGTGTGTACATAGATGTATGTATATATGTGTTATCCATCCATCCATCCATCTCTCCCATTCTATCTATTTATCTAACTATATATATATGTGTGTGTGTGTGTGTGTGTGTTTTTTGTGTGTGTATACATACATATGGGGAATTTATTGTCATATGTTGTGGTTTGTCAAGTCCACACTTGTTACAAGTATGGACTTGACAGAACAAAGTTATTATTATTATTATTATTATTGCTACTATCGTTGTTCATGTTGACCTAGAGTATGCCAAATAAATCTTAACACAAAGTTGGATACAAGTTTAGTTTTATACTTGGGAGAAAGTTTGCCAAGAGTTACTTCGTCTGAAGGAAAGTTTCACTGTACATCATGTGACGCATCTTTAACCCCCCCCCCCTCTTTAGTTCGAGACTGAAAAACCTGGATTCTTGTTTAGCTACAGCTTCTGTAATAAACATTTGAAGAAGATATTGATTAGAAAAATATTTCATTTAGATTAATTACATAAATTAGGACGTTATTAAAAATAAAATAACGTTTTTCTGAGAGAAAAAAGAAAAGACTAGTAAAATCTAGAAGTAATTTGTTTATATTTTGTGTTTGGAAAGAATCCTCTGGGTGAGTCAGATTTAACAATTTCCAATGACTCAACATTTGCAGACTAAAAGAACTTTGCCAGCTTAGTTTGAAAGCAACTCATCTAAAATATAGGGAATTCATTAAAAATATTAATTAAACTGAGACAAGGATGACGATGGTGGGTGGTAATCGATATACAAAGAGTATGATTTATTGATTCTTCCCTGCTTATTTCAGTGTGAGGTAAATGCTGGATGTAAAAATATTGCACACACGCATCATTGAAAATTCAAATTCTACATTTAGAAAAAGCACAAATTACAGGATTAAAACCACCAACTATAATTCATACTGAACACACACACACACACACACATTTATACACACCGTTTTAAAGGCATGATAATATTTTCTTACTGTTCTTTTATTTTGTCTGAGAGAAAATCTTTTCATAGACCTGTGTTAAAGCACATTATATACAGAGGGAGAGGTGAAAACTGTCTCTGGAAACGCAGACATATGAATTGTTGATGCCGTGTACATGTTTACCATTTGCTAAGACGAACTTCGTACTGTGTTATACAGAAAATAGCAACTAATACGATCCCTGATGTTGTAGAAAACTTACAAGGCTCTATAAAACTCGCGATATACCATTGAAATAGCTTTAAATGCAAATCATCTCCCTTATATCGTATTAAATGTTTATACATCATTGAAGATGCCGTTCTTTGTCATTATTATAATTTAGTCGAAGCTAAAGAATATTTAAGAAAGAAGACAAGGTCACGCCTGGAATGCCTCTAACCATACTTCTTTTCAATCAGTGCGTACGTGAGGTTGAAAAAACAATGACCATATCTGTGAAATTCCAGCAAAGATCCTCCTAACTATAAAAACATTAAGGTCAACATTAAGGTCATATTTTCAAGTTCTTTTTTAACTGCGAAAACTGTTGTTTTTCTTCGAGGTCACGTTCACCTTAACACCACGTGACACTGAAATGAAGTCAAATATTAGCTCAGTTAAGCTTCTTGTAGATTATGTTCTTAACAAGCAATTCTCATAATCTGAAATTTTCTAAGTTCAAGTGAAGATGATCAAAATATGTTAAAACCTTTTCGGATAGTGAGCTGTGAAACCGCTTTTGTTCAAAAATTGAACTGAAATATTTATTTACAAAATAACCAAAGATCTTATCACATCGACTCGGTACAGCCTGTTGTTGTTGTTGCTATTGTTGTTGTTGTTGTTGTTGTTGTTGCTGTTGCTGTTGTTGTTGCTGTTGTTGTTGCTGTTGCTGTTGTTGTTGTTGCTGCTGCTGCTGCTGCTGGCGGCGGCGGCGGCAAGACGGTGCTGCTTTTTGAGTTTCTTAGTCAATATCGAAGTCAACCCTTAACAAATAATACTTTGGTCAAAGACATTCCAGCTACGGCCATCCTGTTTACAATTTCTAATGTGTTGCTATCGCAGCAGAGTGTGTTGTGATATTTGGTTGCTATTTCAAGCTCCTTCGCCTCCTCTTTACTGAAGACAGAAAGATAGGTCGTCATCATCGTCTACATAGTAGTAGTAGTACTACTACTACTACTACTACTACTACTACTACTACTACTACTACTACTACTACTACTAATAATAATAATAATAATAATAATAATAATACTTCAGTCCACTAATAATAATAATGATGATGAAATTTTATCCCTCAATAAATCAACATCTTCAAGTACTCAACAGTATGACCGCTTCAGCATAATTATCGGGGTTTATCCAACATCTTGGGTGTCCAGTATTAAAGAATTCTTCAACTTTCCACTCCACCGTTGCAAGGTCGTGATTTCAAACCTTAGACCGGGAGGTGCGTTGTGTTCTTAAACAAAAGTCTTCATCTCGCGTTGCTTTACGATCATTTCGACACTTGACGTGCGGCACACCGTCTACCTGAACAGAAAACGTCGATTTGCTGGAGAGATTCAGCTAACGCGCCGCCAGAACATTCAATCAGCGTAACCAAATCATTTGTGCAGGTTGTTCGGCGAAAGATGGACACTCATACCTTGTCTTGGACAGGAGAATCCAGCATCACTTAAATATACACATACACACATACATGCAGTTCTGAAAAGTGAAGTGAACAACATTGTACGAGTTGGCAGTGAACTCCTCAAGAAACACTCTCCTCCTGATGATCTCCTATACAGCCCCAAAACAGCTGGGGTCTCTTACCTCAGAGAAGACCTGGATAGAAAGCACTCAACATACAAAAAGAGACCATCCATGGGTATGTTGCCCGGAGGCTTGAAGAAAACAGTTGAACTGACACGAAGCTCAGCCGCTCTTGGACACAAGACTACTACATCACAGTTTCAAGGCTATGCGTTTGCAATCCAGGAACTGGAGATTGCCACAAAGGACCTAGTGAACAAGAGAAGCAGTGACGTTCTTGTAATCCTAAAATGCAACCGCATGTGTAGGCTATGTCATGTTTCTATGGAAGACATGACGCATGTCATTAGCAGCTGTCCTAAAATGTCGTCATGGTACTACCTCCCTATGCGGCACGATGTTGTTGCTAAAACAATTGAAAATACCATCCACAAAAAAGATTGTCCTGAAATAAACTTAGAAAATCACTCTGTTCTGGAAAACATTCATAAATACTAACTGAAGGAATATTGGTGGAACATCTGTCAAATGTAAGCATAACAGGTCGGATATTGTTGTTTGAGACAACATATTCGTACCAATAATAATTGGAGCACTAGGTTTTGTTAGAAAATGCTTAAAGGAGAATCTGGATGAATGGGATTTTCAGAAAGAGAAATCGACCGGATGATCTGTACATTACTGTGAGTGGAACAGTAAAAATATGGAAGAGTTTTCTCAAGTTCCAAATGTGAATTTGTCTGCTTTAACTACATCCCAAAGATGTAGCCTTGTATCTTTATTGGAAACTAGCTTCCTCCTCGGTAGAAGATTTATAATAATTAAAAATAGAAGAGACATACATATGCATACATACATACATTCATATATATATATATATATATATATATATATATTTTAGCAGAAGTAACAGTGACTCAAGGTCCACAGGTACCTGCGTTGGCACTTATCAAACCTACACACACACACATGTATGTATATACATTCATACATGCACATACAAACATATCTATCTATCTATCTATCTATAAAATATATATAAAAGTAAATTATACATGTACATACATTAATATAAACATATGTTAGTGAGTGTATATATATATATATATATATATATATATGTTTATATATATATGTATGTATGAATGTATATACATATACGTATATAATATACATGTAGTTGTAATGATAAATATAGTTTGTTTTTGAATATTGCTCAAATTGGATTTAAATGACTTCTTTTCCTTATGAATAGCGTTAGCCATATTAAACGGAAATAATGAATTTTTTTGTGAACTCTGCAGAGAGAAATTGATTCTGGTAGCAGACAAACACATGAAGACAGAATACTTCTCAGAATAGAATAACTATTTCATGCTTATTAAACACAGTTTTACACGGCGAGGAAGAAAAAAAATATACCATAAATATACTATAAAGAAAACTAGCATTTTGACGGGAGTTTTTTTCTTTTTAAATGGTGAACTATGTTGAATGATAATCTAACCAGAATTCTAAATAATTACCAGGAAATGCTATCCGATTAAGGTAGATAATTCTTTTTATAGTAAGCAAATATCTATCTCGGTGACAACTGTAAAATATTAGAGCAATAATTTTATAAATATTCGGAATTTCAGAATGGAGGTATAATCACACATACCATACTTAATTTTGGTCTAACAAGATTTTCTGATATGTAGATATATATTCATGGAGAGAAAATTGCCATGCAATTCTCTACAACATATCAAAATGTCGTTTCTTTTTATTTGTCGTAATCAAATTCGGTTAGATTCTTATGAGAGACACATCAATGTTTAGTCTTACAAACCAAATATTTCGTAAATCACAACCTACCGTCTTTTAAGAATAGAAGTCTTCATCAGATATTGTGACCCCAAACTTCATAAAAACTAAAGGAAAATTGGAAAGGTCACAGTTGGAGTGACTGTTATAATTGGTCTACTTGTTCAGATTTCGTTCCGGTTCAAACAACAACAGCCGCAACTCATATACATCACAATATCTATAAACATAAAACTGCAAAGGTCTTTCAATTTTGACAATGAGATATTAGGCGCGGTCATTGTAACTAAACTTCAGGATATTCACGCTTCAAAGGAATGATCTTCCACCACAACTTCCGTTTTGCAAATAAACTAGACACAGAAAAATATAGGAGCATCAGATTCAGGCGTCAGAACTCTTTCATAAAAACCACGTGACCACGTGTGCCCTAATTACTTTCTCTATAACAGTTGGCTCGAGACAATACACCGACGACAACAAGCACAGATACATAAAATAAGAAGAACACATGTCGAGTACAACTCAAATATCTGCAAAGTACGCAGATCAACCGGTTCGCCTTCCGACTACAATTTACTGTAATAAATATAAAAAGTTTCATTGGATAACATAGTTCCAGATATATTTGGGGGTGGAATGGAAAGGCGGAACGGCCACAGTATGTTTTATATGGTGGAATTCTCGATGCATTGTGATAGGAAGGTCAGCTCTTGGAGCGGCATTGACCTGCAACATCAGTACCGACTTGGTACTAAGCAACCACAACAACAACAACAACAACACGAGGAACCCACTCTTCTGCGTTTTACAGAACGTCTTCGATCTGTAGAAGTTGTAAAGCTGACATCAATGATATCGATCTGAGTGGAGGGTGTTTTGAAGGGCTATGAGCGGTGCCCTCATTAGACAAAATGAAAACGATAAAACACTATCTGTCACGTCTTCATTTGTTCTCCAATTGACTGAAACGATGAAAAACTTCAAAGACCATTCTTTCTATTCACAGAATCACCGTCCGGCATCCATGACTTTAAAGAATATTAACGTCTCTCTACATTCCATTATTCATTGGTTCAAACGAGAAGGAATTCATTTGAAATATTTCAACTTGTAATGCTTCCTGCCCCGATTTATAATATTTATGAAATAGATTTTGTCGGAGTGAACAATGGCGTTCTCACCAGAATAAAGTCACGAGACATATTTTCTGAATCTTCTGAAGACTCTACGGTTTAAAGGTTTTCTTACTTAACCTTCGAACAATATCTTGATGATTAAGTTCACTCTAAGATATTTCTCATCTCGATCCAAGAGTAAATTGGATATATATAATATTTATATTGATATCGTTGTGTATCTGCTTCCTAATAGAATCAAAGTAGATACTTGGAATATTTAATGGTGTCACACTAAACTCTTTATACGTCGCGAATTTAGCTCCAGCGTCGCAAGTGTTCGACAGTTTTCATTCCATATTTGTTTATTATTCTTTCTCCATTAGAAATCTGTTATTAAATTTGTAGAAGAGGAATTTGGCCAAAGATCACAGACCTAATATTAGTGAGAATTAATTTAAGAGAATATATAATTTAAAAGAGTACGCAGAGAAAATGGTAACACACGTATTGTCAAACTTTTGGACGAGCGTTTTCTCACTAAACCCCAGGTCAATTGTATTGCTGCTTTAACGTTAAACTATAGATCTTTTGAGTCACTACTTTAACAATTTCACTCTGTTATATATACGCTAGAAATAGCAACTAAATATCCCTCCAGTGTTTGAAACTAGACGCAATGGTGAAATATAACGGTTGGTGTTGAATGAAATGAGCTTGGTTGTAGTTTACACTGTCCCCGTCTGACCTGGAGTTAAGTAGAAACAACAGCTAAATGAGTCATCACGTAGACTTGTTGCAGACATACTTAGTGTCCTTAAATGACAACAGAAAATCTAGTTCCACTAGAACAAGATGTGAATATTTGGCCATTTATGTAAAGATTGAATGCAAAAACTGAGATGTGAGCAATTGTAAAATAAAGTAAACGTAAAACGAATAATAATAATAATAATAATAATAATAATAATAATAATAATAGTGATATGAAAATTAAAGAATTAGTAAAAAGAAAAATTAGAAGAAAATATGCCATCTAAAAGAAATAATAATGATAGGCAAGTCTCTCTGTGAATTATTGAAGTATTCTGATTGGATAGGAAAAAAAATTCGATCAGATAGATTTTCCTGATGGAGATTAAAATCGATGCTAGATTTCGTTGTTATTATTATGGATTGGTGAGAAGCTGATGATAATTAAATCTCTAACTCTGATCACATGGAGGGAATATTCGATCGAAATGAATCAAACGAAGTGTGTCATTGATTAGACTATTGAACTGCATGTCTCAATTTGATTGCTATCTATACACTATAACAAACTGGGATAATTATCAGAGAAAATACAGTATGTATTTTTGACATGCTTAAATAATAGAAACACATGTAAATAGTTAAAGCAGGATATTTATTGTCAATGAGGCCTCTCAAATAAAGGGCGGTAATCGATTTAATCTAATGAAGTCACACCACAAGAAAAAGGTCAACATCTCGCCTTGAGGTATTCTTTCTCCTGTCTCAGCTATTCCATCTGCACTGCAATGGATCTCTATTTTTCCAACTTGGATCATCTGATGGCAACACCATTCACACATACAAAATATTCTCATTTCTCTTCTTTTGGTCATCGAATCTCACACATCACAAGCTCCATAGTAACAACTCCGTCTAGTTCTTCTGTCCCGTCTGCGAAATTTTTCCCCATGAAAGTTCCGGATCCCAGTAATGAACTCATTTGCATACAGCCAATCAGAACTCACCTTGACAGGTAGAGGGTGATGTGCTAACAACCCCCTCCCCGTACTGTTTCACAAAGTAAACAACAACACAAATAACTACACAGAGGCAGCCATGATTGAAACAAGAACAACAAGCATTCGTAAAAGAGAAAAGAAGAATGGTCATTCCTTACCCAAGTGACCTTATCTTATCGTCCATCACTTGTTATACGCTCATAAATTAGTTTGATAGTTGAGCTCTGATTGGCTGTATGCAAATGAATTCATAACTTCGGTCCGGAACTCTCGTGGGAAAAAAAAAATTCACGTCCCGTCTTCCTCCTTTCCTTTCTTTCCAGAACACAAATCCGCTAGGCCCTCACATGTATCTTTTTCTCCCTTTTAAACTTATAGCTGCCGGTTCAATGTGCATCAACAACAACATACTACTCCTACTACTACTACTACTACTACTAGTAGTAATAGTAGTTTTATATTATTCAAGCAGCGAGCTGGCAGAATCGTTAATACGCCGGGCAATATGCTTAGCGACGTTTCGTCCGTCCTTACGTTCTCAATTCAATCGATGCCGAGGCTGACTTTGCTTTTCATCCTTTCGGACACGATGAAATATCTTCCAGTTGAGCGATCTAACCGACTTATTCCCTTCCTCAAGATTGCTGGACTTGTGTCAAAAGGCGGCGAGATAGTATAATGCTTGGCAGTATTTCATCCGTCTTTATTTTCTGAATTCAAAAGCCACCAAAGTTTGTTTTGTCTTTTATCCTTTAGGGGTCGATAAAAAAAAATAGCAGGGGACAGTGTAGCCGACAAACTTCCTTCCTCTAAATTCCAAGCCTTGTGCCTATATTTGCAATAATAATAATAATAATAATAATAATAAAGACATATTGAAAGACTTCAGACAAAAATCCTGCCTCCTCATTGACATGACTGTCCCAATGGACATAAATGTATCTGTCAAGACCTACCAAAAACTGAGCAAGTGTAAAGAACTTGAAATGGAAATTGGCAAAATGTGGAACCGGAAAAGTAAAACAATACCTGTTGTCATAGGTGACCTGGGAATGATAGCAAAAGGGGCTAATTCCTACCTAGCTCAGATACTAGGGAACCCCAAAATGCCAGAAATTCAAAAGATAGTGCTCATGGAAACTGCCCATATCCTACGTAAAATACCGTCTATGTAATCTCAAATTTTAAAGCAAACTCATAATTAAAAAAAAATTTTCTTAAACATTCTCTAGAACAATATTTTGTGCAAAACCAAATATATGACACCTTAGGCATAACACCAGCATGAACTTCGAACTTGTTGGCCCTTGAGGTGTCTGGGTGAAACTTGGACTCAAGTCAAACATGTTAATATGGATCCAAAAGTGTGTAGACGTAAGAGCAGAAGAAAGATGGATCAATTACTAATCGGAAAGACTATCCTGGATGACTGCAAGAAGAGACGCAAAAATTTGCCGATGGCATGGGTGGACTACAGGAAAGCATTTGACATGGTCTCACACTCGTGGATGTTTGAATGCCTTAAACTGCTTAAGGTATCGCACAATATCCTGAAGTTAATACAAAACTCAATGACAATGTGGCGAACTGGACTCAGCATGCTCGGAGAGGTAAATATCAAAAGAGGAGTCTTTCAAGGGGACAGTCTGTTGCAAGTGTTTTACTGGTACTTAATTTATCGACCCCGAATGTATGAAAGACAAAGTCGGATTCAGCGGAAGTTGAACTCGGAAAGTAAAGACTGGGCGAAATACCGCGAAGCATTTCGCCCGGCGTGCTGACTATGCTGTAATAATAATAATAATAATAATGATGATAATAAAAATAATAATAATAATGATGATGATAATAATAATAATAATAATAATAATAATAATAATAATAATAATAATTATTATTATTATTATTATTAAGGCGGCGAGCAATCAGACTTCTTAGAAGGCCGGAAGAAAATGCTTATCGTTATCTCTTCCGGCTCTTTAGGTTCTTCAGCCGTTGATTTTGCATTTCATCTATTCGGAGTCGATAAAATTAATACCAGTCAAGTACTGGAGCCGATGATATCGATGAGCTTACTGTGTCGATGCTGGCGTTTTTTCAATATTAGGAAAGATCATTATTATTATTATTATTATTTAACCTCTCATATATGTATGTATATATATATATATATATATATATATATATATATATATATATATATATGAAAGTGTGTAATTTTGTACGTATGTAAATGGATGTATATATTAGCTATGTATGCGGGGCGTGTGTGCACTGACGCATGTATGTATTGGCATGTTCCTTGAATGATAATAAAGTCGTAGAGCGATTGTGTTAAGAACTCCATGCTTAAAACATAAACCGAACCTATTTTGTGAATAACTGACAACTCCAACAACAACAACATCGCCATCAACGATAACGAGGACAACTACAACGACAGTAAATGTATCACTAATAAAACTAAGAAAATCTTGTCGCTCGAAATAGTACAATGGAAAGGAATTGTTCATTGTGATACTTTCGCCATTTATAGTATACTCGTCTCTCATCGATTATCGTCTGCGATGCCTTCATAACCAAACAACTACACGTATAAATAAATAAATAAAAATATAAATCAAGAATAAAAGATAAATAAAAGGTAAAATTGAATGAATAAACAAGGAATATATCTAAACAAAGCAAAGCAAATAAAACTACGCACACAAACACACACACACGTAAACACACACACGTAAACACATAAACACACACACACGCACGCACACACACAGACACACA
Organism: Octopus bimaculoides; assembly: GCF_046866305.1. Classification (NCBI taxonomy): domain Eukaryota; kingdom Metazoa; phylum Mollusca; class Cephalopoda; order Octopoda; family Octopodidae; genus Octopus; species Octopus bimaculoides. Next base: position 1,502,768 of record NC_142934.1, on the reverse strand, counting down.
CGTACACACACAATCACTGCACATACTCCTATACAACGCATTGCATTGGAGAAGATTCTGGATTACGACTTTGTTCGCAAGTAATCGTATTAAAGTGACAATGCAAGGATGTCGAACAGAAGCTGATCACGTGACAGCATTACAATATCCGCTGTAGCGATTAAAATGGCTACCGAGCTGTTTTCTCAATCGAATCTTGGTTTACGCCGCTGTCGTTGTTGTTGATGCTGCTGCTGTTGTTGTTGCTGGGTGGTGGTGGTGGTGGTGTTGATGTCGATGATGTATCTCTATTGCCACATCTTTCTCTTGTCTTTCTTTCTATCTATCTCTTACCTGTATTATGTAAAAAAAAAGCAAGAAAAACGAGGGGAGGGGTTTATAGAATTGTGTAGTTTGTTTGTGATGTTAATCTAAGTCTTGACTTCTCCACTACAACTACACCTTCCACCGTAACCTCACCACCACCACCACCTTAACCACCGTTAAGCTAACCGTCTTATCCATACTCAATCCTTCTCCTTAACAACCTCATTATTCGACATCTCATAGAAATAGCGATCCGTCTTAGTACTGTTCTATGCTATGCATGTGGGTTGTGTGTGTGTGTGGGGGGGGTTCCATCCTATCAAGATTCGATGGGTTACGCGACAAATGCGATATGCAACATGCGTGCATATGCCATGCATATCTGCTTACACACCTATGCACATGCAGCGTCCATACCAAATATGGGTATAAATATACATAATAAAAGAATGGATATATGTCACTGAATACGAGGGAGAGAAGGAAGGTACTCGACGACTGCGAAGTAGAGCGGGATATAAGATACGAGAAGCACGATTTCAAATTTCATTAGATCATCTTTGTGTTTCTGGCAATTAATAGGGTGACAGTTGGAACTCGGAGTGGAGTTGGTGATTATATATATATATTTGTACATACATGCAAACACACATGTATATGTGTGTATATATGTATATATGCATACAAATGCACGCACACTGCTGATACGCACGCGTGCGCGCGCATATATGTATTTACCCCACGCCTTTTTGTCAATATAATCTTTAAAAACCCTACATATCTGATATTGTTCTTATTCATTAATATACTGGTTTTCACTTCTATCTATCTTTATATATTTACTCATCCCTCTCTCTCTTTTTCTCTCTCTCTCATATGTGTGTGTCTAAGGCCGTCTTTCTACCGAATAATCACTTTATACATTAAACTTCTATATCTCCCGGTGTATATATATATATATATATATATATATATATACAAATATCAATTTCTACGAGCCTGACAGTGTGGCAAGATAGAGCAAGCCGAAACTTTGGTATCATTGTGAACATTTCCTATGTACAAGACTAATAAATATACATATTTCTCTCGCACACATACACACACACACATACATACATACAAATATACATACATACAAACATAATCGAAGCTGTTTGGTTAGAAGATAGCTTCTCAACGCCAAGGTCCCGCATTCGGCAAAAAGGGCTGATAGAATAAGTATCCGCTTTAAAAATAGCAACTACTAAGCTCGATAATTTAGACTAAAATATTCGTCAAGGTGATGCCCCAGCATAGCCACTGTGTAATGAGGGAAACACGTAAAAGAGAATATATATATTTATAGATAGATAGATAAGACATATATATATATATATATATACATGCATGCATACATACATACATGCATATATATCTATAAATACGTACACAAATACATACTTACATATATACGTGGCTGTGTGGTAAGAAGCTTGCTTCTCAACTACCTTGTTCTGGGTTCAGCCCCACTGCATTGCACCTTCGGCAAGTGTTTCCTGCTATAGCCTCAGACCGACCAAAGGCTTGTGGGTGGATTTAGTAGACGGAAACTGAAAGAAGCCCGTCTTATATATATATATATATATATATATACATATATATATCTGACAGCTTGTCCCTCCACCATCGCTTAAAAACCGATGCTGGTGTGTTTGTATCCCTCTAAAAAGAATATATATATATATATATATATATATATAAGGTCATCCCATAAGTTCTGTCCGATTTTTACTTTTTTTTAAAAATTGAATGAAATTTAAATGTATAAAATTTCTTTGATTAGATCCCTTTCTAACATGGAATTATCCAAAGAGCATTTGAGGCACATAATGCTTTATGAGGCACATAATGCTTCAAGTGCAGTCGACAGTCCTGAAGGAAATGGAGCGTTCTTTATATATCACAATTATATCAAAGGAAAATATAACGATTGTTAAACTTTACAACTTCCACTCATAATTCTGTCTAAACATTCACAGAACAATTGCATTATATATATATATATATATATATATATATATATATATATATATATATATATATATATATATATAATATTGCTTTATCCAGCCAGACAATAAATGACCTTCTATCTGCTAGACATAGCAGTATATCTCAGTCCTTTTACATCCTACTGTCATGTAAAAAGGAAGCGATCTTTGCATAATATAGTCTGTGATATACTTTTATAAACTTCAGTTATATCAAAGGCAAACGACTCCGATTGTTCAACAATAATCACACACACATACACACGCATATATACGTTTATGCACACGTAGATATGTATATATGTGTATGTATATATATTTATATACGTATATATATATATTTATGTCTATGTATGTTTCTAAGTATATATGCATACATATATGCATATATATGTGTATGTATAATATATATATATGCATATATATATATATTATATAACATATATGTATATAGAATACACCCACCCACACACGCCATATTGTGCAGGCAAATGGTGGATTAAACATTCAGCGAACAATTGGCAAGTCTCTTTAAATGTTTTAGCGAGAAATTTCCACATTAGTCATGTATTACATATGTTATTTGGTGTGACACACTCTATCGACGTGTTCATGTTTCTTTTTCTTTTGTTACGTTTCATTTCTAACAACTGTTTTGATGGTCTGCTAATCGAATGGCTGATTCTACCATACTTGCTGCACATTAATTTGACATTTGATATTAACAAGTTATATTTCATATAATTTTCATAATTTAACAGAATGGTATTTTTACTTAGAACTTCCGCCAATTCTTTCTTCTTTTCCTTTCTTTTGTTCACTTACCGAGAACTATTAATCATTTTAATAGAAATATGTGTCGAAACAACAGATTCTGTCTGTGTGTGTATGTCTGCATGTACGTTCGTGTATATATATATATATATATATATATATATATATATATATATATATATATATGTATGTATACATACATACACAAATGCATGCATACATATATATATATATATAGATATATACGCACACATACATTTATATATGTTTGTATATATTTATGCATGTATGTACATATATATATATATATATATATATATATATACACACACACACACACACACACACACACACACACACACACACACACACACACACATATATATATATATACATACATACATACATGTGTACATACATATATATATAGGCGTATATATATGCATGAATATGTCCGCTGGCATACAAATGTTTGTACATATGTCCATTGTATATACATATATAAAATTGCATACATCTATATGTGCGCATCTATCAATCTTTAAATATATACATCTGTGTGTGCGTGTGTGTATGCATATAAGTATGCGTATATGTATGCATGTAGTATAAATATACATATATATATGTGTATATAACCAAGTAATCTTAAATATAACTCGATGCCGTTCCTATGTCCATCACCTCCTGTGCGCATTTACGTATTTATATTCAACACATTCACACACAACAAACATACACACGCACACACACACACACTCTAACACGCAGGCACACACACACGCACACACTCTAACACGCAGGCACACACTCTCCAACACGTGCACACACACACACACACGCACGCACACTAACGCACACACCCATATTACACGCGCACGCAGATGTATTTTTGTGGTGGTGCATGTATGGATGGTAATCGCCATTTGCTGTCTCACTCTACATCCATCAACGAATGCAGTATTTGACGCAGTTAAACGGAATAATTAATTATTTTGGCAAAAATGCTGACTGCATCCGGTGTACATGCGTCTTACTTCCTTGAAACATGTAGGAGAAACCTGTTTGAAATTCTTTAAAAGAAGTTAATCGTTTGTAGTCATCAGGTTTACAAGATAATTAAATACATACATCCATAGATATTCATATATATATATACAAACATACATATATGTATATACATATATATATGCATGTATATAGTATTCATATATATACACATATACACACACATATATATATATACACACACACACACGTGTGTGTGTGTGTGTGTGTGTGTGTGTGTGTGTGTGTACACACACGACGGTCTTCTTTCAGTTTCTGTAAACCAAATCCACTCACAAGACTTTGGTCGGTCCATAACAAAAAGCCATTTGCCCAAGGTACTGTGCAGAGGGATGAGATCGGGAACCGCGTGTGTGTGTGTTTTTGTGCCTGTGTCTTTCCCACCATTGCCTGGGAACCGGTGTTGGTGTGTTTATCTCTGTAATTTAGCGATTCGTCAATAGAAGCTGATTGAATAAGTACGAGCATTTAAAAGGAAAAGATGCTGGTATCGATTCATTCGACTAAAAATTCAGCACGGTGGTGCCCCAGCATGGCCGTAGTCTGACTGAGACAAGTAAAAGACAATGGATATCTTTAGGGTTTGTAGTTTGAGGAGGGGTGAGATGTCTGTGTGTAATGTTTTGTCTATTGTTGGTATGACAACGCCACCTGCGTTTGTTTTAAGAATTTACAAATTTGAGTGGGAATGAAAAACATTAGCCTCAATCTGTCTCAATACTTGCTAACGTGACCCAGGTGGATGGTGTTAAGCCTGGTACCAGAATTTGTCGGGCATCGGAAGAAAAGAATGACACTAGTATCTGAATTCTACCAAATTTTACTGACAAGATTTGGGTCAATCTTAGAGGAACTTGCTCAAGACGTCGCACACTCAGAATCCAAAATCACGTAATGATCGAACCAATTTTGTTCGAGAAATAACAGCCAAATATCCCTCAATTCACACTCTGTAATCGTAAAACTACCTCAGACAGTGTAGTCCGAATGTACACAACGTAATACGTAGAAAAAAGAAGCGATAAAGCATAACAACAGGAACAAGAACACCAACAAGAGTAACAACGTTAATGTACACGAACTGACACCAACAAAAGCACCACGAATATGAGGACGAAGCACAAGAACAATAACAGAAAGAACAATAAAAATAATACAAAGAACAACAAAGAAAAACCGCAAAAAACAACAACAACCCCTAAGACATGAACGACACTAGAATTTCCTTAAAAGAGATTGGTTCTATGTGATGGTCACGTCAGCTTCAATAACATGGCTTTCTTTATGTGAAAGAAATCTTGCATCTTCTAAGAATGTAAGAATGAGAGAATAAAAGAATGCAGGAATATAAACTGCAAAAACAATCATAGATACAAGCCGTTCTATGTTGTTATATTTCTAATGTTGCCTTGTTCGAGAATCTCACTAACCTTGCCTCCATATCTTCTCTCTCTCCCTCTCTCTCTCCCTCTCTCTCTCTCTCTCTCTCTCTCTCTCAATAGCAAGATTCATTACAGTTATTTTTTATACACTCTTCGTGTTTGTATTTGTTTTGTTTTCTTTACTTGTTCTTTCTTCATTTTTCTTTTCGTTTTTACATTTTATGTCGGGTTTCTCCATCGCACACACACCACATACAAATACTTACTTTGCGCACACGATATACACCCATACACATATAGATACACATATTTCCTTCACTCATACACACACACACACACACACACACACACACACACACACACTTTCTCTCTCTCTTTCTTTCTCTTTCTTTCTCTCTCTCTCTCTTTCTTTCTCTCTTTTTTCTTTCTCTCTCTTTCTCTCTCTCTTTCTTTCTCTCTCTTTCCTTCTCTGTCTCTCTTTCTTTCTCTCTCTCTTTCTTTCTCTCTCTTTTATTCTTTCTCTCTCCCTCCCTCCCCCCTTTCCATCTTTCTCTCCCTGAACATTCCACCCTCGGAAACATTTACTGTATCATACTTCGTGGCACGAAACCGTCATCCTCACCATCACCCCATCAACATTAACACGATCATCCTCACCATCACCGCCTCCACCATCCTCACCTCCACCACCACCACCGTCTCGTCCTCATCATGGTGATCATCATCATCGTTGTCTTTATCTTTACTTCTAGCATCAATCCCTCCTCCTCATTTTCAGTATAATCAAAATAAAACTACCCCTTAACTCGCACTACCCATTGTGGTTATTTGTTTCAGCCATTTAACTACGGCCATGCTGGAGCAAAGCCTTTGGTCGAACAGATCGACCCCAGGAATTATTCTCTGTATTCTAACGGTTCTTTTGCCGAACTGTTAGAATACAGGAACGTGAACACACCAACATCGGTTGACAAGTGATGGTGGGGTGACACACACACACACACACATATATATACACACGATCGGCTTCTATCAATTTCCGTCTACCAAATCCACTCACAAGGCTTTGGTCGGCCCGAGGCTATAGAAGAAAACACTTGCCCAAGGTGCGACGCAGTGGGACTGAACCCGGAACCATGTAATTGGTAAGCAAGCTACATATCACACACCCACTCCTGCGCCTATGCATACATATACACCCACATATCTATTTATTCGCACACACACACACATACACACACATATATATATATTCCTATACTCACATGCGCGCACGTACATACATACACACACACACACACACCCACATGCGCGCAGGTATACACACGCACACACACACACACACACACACGACATCTGTGTTTGTGTGTATAGATGTTTATATGAATTGTACTCCATCACACTGAAGTTTGGCAACCTACTTCATCTGTTCTCCGTAAAATATCACAACACACAGAGACACACACTCACGCACACACACAGACGCACACACACAACCCCCCCCCACACAACACAAACAAACAACGTGCTGTTATAAGACTTTCTTTAATCTTTAAGGAAGATATAAATTCTCCGGATTGTTACGCGCGTGCACACAAACATAGGGTCGCACAAATATATAAAGCATCATTTAAACTTCAGAGTTTATTATGTGATATAGTATACTAATGTCCTCGCTTGCACTGAGCAGTGTCCCGATGCCTGGCGTCAATGAGCTTTTTACTCAGTCCATCGGATATTATGATTCCATTTCATTTGTTTTTAAAAACGTTTGACGAGAAGAAATTTGAATGACTATCTGGTTGTTATTACCAGGAGATGAAGATACCACGTCGAGTCCCAAACGTAGGGTCATGTGTTGATGAAGTAGATATCTCAATTCTCCCCCTGGCAATAATGACTCATCAATATCTTCATTGTTAGTATTGCTATATTACAGACAGGTTTCGGTTACTATTTAAAATAAATGTTTGCTGTGCTGTGTACACATAATGACAACATATAATTTTCTAGCCTTTGGTTAGTGACAGGTTAAATTTAACTAAACAGTTTTGTTTGATATTCTTTCGATAAATATTGATTTCTTTCCATATACTAAGCATTTAAGAAACGATAAGAAAAACACCCTAATATATATATATAGAGAGAGAGAGAGGGAGAGAGAGAGAGAGAGAGAGATCTGCATAGGAACAGGCGTGGCATTATAGCAAGAAGTTTGCTTCCCAACTACATGGTTCCAGGTTCTGTCCAACTGCGTGTCGTCTTAGCAAGTGTTTTCTCCTATAGTCTCTCCGATCTACCAATACCTTGTACGTAGATTTGGTAATGGAAACCGAAAGAAGCCCGTCGTATATGCATATATATATATGCATATATAGTTTATATATATATATATATATATATATATATATATATATATATATATATATATATATATATATCTTGGAAATGGATGCGTGGCGTTCCATAAAATAACCATATGAAAAAATAAAGTGTGCATGTATGTATATATATATATATATACCTCATTAAAAGGGCAGCGAAAATATCAGTAAAACTGTGGCATATAAGGTTCGATAAAACTACCTGTGAAGGACTGATGTACTGACTACGGTGGAGGATAAAGAACGACTTTATTAAAGATTCTGTTAGAATCTGTCTGTCAGGCAAATTTTAATAGAATATGAATTTATCGTCTACGATATTCTGCACATCACACAATTCCTTACGAAAGCAAATATTTATCTTTTAGTTTAACTCTTGAATCGAACCGTAAACTGAAACAGTGGAATAACCTTTTTAATTATTTATGAACATTTCATATACCAAACACTGACACCTTTGTTAGATATCTTGGTTACCTCCACTGCAGTAGTAGTAGTAGTAGCAGCAGCAATCATTGTTAGTGATGGAGGTGGTTATACTATTCATCAAACGTGATTGATAAGAATCTACGATCAAAAGTGACCCAGCCGTGACCGTCACATCTTAATGTACCTTTCGTAGTGCATCGATGACTGTATCTCCTATTTTGCCTTCCTTTATTGGCGTTTGCCTTGCCCTCAGTCAGCTGTGATCTATCAGACCGTTAATCAAATATAATCAGCTCATGTTAATCCCATATTTATTCATTCTTAATCCTTCTCAACCCACACTATTCTATCTTGTTTCTCCATTTACAGTAATTGGACATGATTTTAGAAACGGTCAGCTACTGTTTCTAGCAGAAGAGGCGACCTCATAGTGGTTCCTATGTAAATCTTTCGGGATGAATTAAATTCAACATTTTAATTAATTTTTTAAAATTGATTATGTCATTTTAATTAACGTCGACTAAATGTATCTTGTGATTTATTAGGATTATGTCTATAGGCATAATTTGATACTCTTCTTTGCTCCATATTCTGGATATCGTTTCTATCAAAATGGTTAATTTATGTTCGTCTTCACTTAGATTAAAAACCTATTTGACATCAGGGAGTCTTAGGAGATGCTCATATCTACCAAAACTTTCTGTATGTTATATATATTCGTAAGTCCTGGTGTTTTGGTTACGTATTTTCTCTCATTTTTATACAGTCTTTCTGTTTTTAGGCTCCATATTCGGGTTATCTCCATTTCGAGATCTTTGTATAGTGTGAGTTTCTCAGTTACTTTAAGTGATACTTCGTCTGCCGTTACGTTCTGAGTTCAAATTCCACCGATGTAAACAACTAGTCCCCTCCCTACAAATTTCAGGCTTTGTGCCTTTATTAGAAAGGATTATTGTTGTTGCTGTTGTTGTCTAGGCGACGTGTTGATAAAATCGTTAAAGCGTCGGGGAAAATGACTAGCAGAATTACTTGGGTCTCAAGACTACGGGCCTTGGGTCAGAATTATCATTATTCTGTAACGTTTGGACAGAGGCGGCAGCAGCAGCTTAGTAACAATAATACGAAATATGCTTAGTTACCGAACATTCTATAATATTCACAGATCTGGGGAAAGCACAAAACAGCTGAAACTATTTATATTTCAGTGAAATAGTTGACATAATATCTATTTATATATTTACATATTCACTTCGTGTTTGTTTGTTATGAATTCCGAACGGAATCAAAAGATCTAAAGACCAAATCAATTTATTTCATTTTCTACATTACACTAGAGTTTTACTGAAATATTCACACCAACTTCACGATTCCATTCTTGCAGTGTTTTGTTTATTGGTCTTTTGGCGTTCTTCTTGTTGCTGTCTTTATACAGAGAAGAGGCAAAGAAACGATGCGTCCCTTAACGGCCATTTCTCTGAATGAGAAACTTTTAAAATATGAGAAGATTGCAACGTTTTTGTGAATGGTTATTGATATCAGCTCAACACACGTGCACGCGCGTACACACACATACACATATACACACGCACACAAACCACACCCTCATACCCCCCCATTCATACATCCACAGATATACACATATAGCTATCAATCTTTCTCTTTCTCTCTCTCTCTCTCTCTCTCTCTCTCTCTCTATATATATATATATATATATATATATATATATATATAATCTACCTTTCTCCTTTCGCTTAATATTTTATATAAATATCGTGTTATATTCCAAAATACAGTTTAGGGAGTTTGTTAGTGCTTAGTAGCAGGGCTGTCTTAAATATATGAGATGCAGTCGAATGATTGTGGGTATAAATGCATGACTAGTTAACAAGATTCTCTATTTCATCTCCAAAAGTCGTGCAAGCGTGCATGCATGCCTGGCTTTCTATATAGGTCAACAACACTCCCCTAAATGTTAGAATTGTGCTGCAACGGGCACCAGGGATAAACGTTCGTTTATCAGCCGTAACGTGCCACGTGTATAAGGACATTACAACGGTAGTTATTGATACTTTAGTGCAAGCATATCAACGACACTGATGAAACATATATATGTTTCACATTTATAGCTATGTGCCTACTCCGATGAGTAGGCACATAAATGTGAAACAAGATAAGAAAAAGTAGTACTCGAATACCGGAGATAATGTATTTCATTATCAAAGCTGCAAAAACATGGAAAAATTATTACAAAAAGAAAAAAAATGCTGCTCAGTGTTTCACATTCCTGTTCAGCTGATCCGGGGCTCTGTACTCATGCCTGCAGTACCGTTTAGTCGCTCTGCACGCCTCTTAGGAAGTCCTGCTTTCTATGTAATGATAGCACAGAACTTCTACAGCCTGAAATGCCCGACTGGGAACAAATGAACACCTAGAAAACAACAACAACAATACCAAAAGGAACAACTTCAATAATATCCATTACTACAACAATGATATCAGCAATAGTTCTTTCTAATTGTGGCACAATGCCAGCAATTTTGAGCGGTGATGGTTGTTAGTCCATTACATTGGCTCCAATTGTTCTCGGTTGAATTTGAACTCAGAACGTAAAGAACTGGAGGAAGTTCTCTGACGATTCTGCCAGCTCACTACCTTAGTAATGCTAATAGCAACAACAAGGTAACGGTAGCAGCAACCGCAACCCCAGCAACATTGCAGCACTAAGAACAGCAACAACAGCAGCAGCAACAATAACCACATACAAATAACTGCAACAAACTCCACGAAACGAGGAAAAGAACGCCGACAAACCTAACATTAAAACACCTTCAGTAATGACAACAATATCAAAAACAACAACGTCAACATCATGAAAAACATCAACAACAACTTCAACAGGAACATCAACAATAATATCTCCACCATCACCACCACCAGTTCCATCAAATACTAAACATAGTAACTGTGTCTGTCAGAAACCTTGGAAACTATTCAATATTTTTGCTGTAAAGTGAACGATATTAGATGTGAGTTGTTTCATCGTAAAATGTTAATTATCTTCATATCTGGTTCTCCAATAATTTCTGTTTTTGTCTAGAAATAGAACCATAATTAACTTGTTACTAACTAGTCTGCACTTGGAGTCCCAAGTTGAAGAAATTGTCTCACTCCCTTGATGGTTTTAGCTATTGATTGTGTGCTATCAATGGCGCAGACCAGGACAACGAAAGATGGCCAAAACAAGATGAGCGCAATACTAAATATGGCGTTACATTTTGACTGTCGCTCCTATATGTTCTCCGTCTGATTACTGTTAATAGAGGGTTTATTTATTTTTTGGAAGGTTAATGCAAACTTTCCTGGTAACAATTTTTTCATATTCCTTAGAAAGAAGGACAAGTAATTTTTTTTCATTTTCTTTGGTGAATCTGGCGAAAGCAGCAGCGCTCATCATGTTTTCATTCTACCCGCCCCTAGGTTGGTGATCTTGATTCCGTTAATGATTCTTAGAAGCTGCTCCAACTCAAAACTTGTGCGAAAGACATGAGTTGGGAGAAAATTCCAAGGGAACGATATCCCCAGGAAAAAGGAAGTGAGGTGTCATTAATGCAAGTTGGGAGGATGGGAAAGAAATGAGATTTTGGTCCTGACCTGAAGTGCCATTCTTTGACATATCACCTTGGCTACACTGAATTTATTCTCTCGCCAGTAGTGCCCCCCCCCCCGCTACCCAGTGACAGTCAGATCTACCTTTTGCAATAACTTGAAGGATCAAGCTGAGTGCCACTCATGTCCAGGAGGATGGGATGATAAGATGTAATTTCCTTGGTGTATATAGGCTGCAGTGTCATTGGCTTCAACCACGGCCCCCTGATGACTTCGGAATCCCCTGCAACTCTTCTGGAGGGTCTCCTTGTTTCAGGTGTTGAATGCTGCCAGGATCCTTGCCTTCAGTTCATCGTTGGTGTTGCAAGGGGTTTTCTTGGTCTCTCGTTGAATTGCGCGTCACACATAATCAAGGGAATAGCAGTCTGGGGAGTTAGGTGGCCAGATTTTAGGGGAGACCTAGTCGCAGAAATGGTCTGACAGCCATGACTGGGTTCTCCTGCTTGTGCGGCAGGGTACAGAGTCCTGTTGCCAGACATAGGGTCTCCCAGCAATTACATTCTTGTCCCAGACAGTAGTACCTCTTCCATATTCTTGATGCAGGCCTCCGTGTTGAGTCTAAGGCCTTGTGGGAAGATGAATGGAGGCATAACCTCGCCATCACTAGTGATCACTCCAAACACCAGGATGTTGACTGGATGTTTGACTTTTATCACTCTCGATACAAGTCCTGAGATTGCTCTGTCCTCAAATTGACACCCAAACACTCTGAAATGTTCCAATTGGAGTGAATTCCAAACAGTATAGCATGTCATTTCCAAATTTCTAGCACCGAGAATTGCGTCATGGCGCTGTTTTTCTCATAGATGGTGTCCAAGTGACTCTACTATACTGTGTAGTCGAAAAAAAAAATCAAAAATAAGTATTGCGCATGCGCTAAATATACAATGGCGACAATGTACCCATCCCATCCTGTATTTATATACATATCTATATACATACACATATGTATATAGAGAGAAATAAAGAAGAGAGTGATTGAGTGAGAGACAAGCAGACAAAGACGGAGAGAGACGCACACACTAATCTGGATTAGTAAATTAGTAAAGAATGGAAGGCGCTTAAGCACAGATATAGGTAGTTATATATATATATATATATATATATATATATATATATACGAGTACTTAGTTAAGTACATGGTATATACATACATATATATGTTATACGTCTCTCTATACATATATTTACGCACGCAGATGGACTCAGCCTTGGAGTTCGATGTGTGGGCAAAAGTTAATGATTGTTTGGCATTCTGCCGGATCTCTTTACACGCTGAAATAGCCGGTGAAGCAACAAAGGATTCCACAGACACCTCTCTTCAGATGATTCTAAGGTAGAAACAGTGTGACAGAATGGGGGGGGGGGACAAGGCCATTCATTTGAGTGAGCTTCTACACAGTTTCCATTTGGATATTTCACTCGCAAATTTTGAACTGATGCGAGATTACGTTAATATTAACCTACGGAAGATGCTACGCACGGGATCGAACGTGCAGCAACATGATTGCTAAACGCTTATCCACTCAGCACCCACGTATAGACATAAATACACAGTGTCTAAAAGATCAAAGTTTGATCAATGAAATCACAGTGGGAGTAAATGGGTGGCAGGTTTGTCCCTGCGCTAAATGATAATTAAGCGAAGCCCGTCAGGTATATGACTGAACATACAAACACACACACACACACACACACACACACACACACACACATATTTATATATATATTTATATGAGATGGCGTTGCTGTGTATGCTGTATTGTATGTGCAAGTTTATGGAGATAATTATCGACTTCTAAACCTGATTGATTACGGCCTCAGTGAATAATGTTATTGATTTTCATTGAGGATTTATATTTCCAATTATTGTTCTTAATTTGTCAGGAACCAATCGCCTTTGGGCCAATTGGTTTGACTTTACATTGTGTACGTGTGTGTGTGTGTGCGAGTATACATATATATACATTTATATACATCCATATATATCCATATATATATATATATATATATATATATATACATACATACATACATATATATATATATATATATATATATATATATATATACATATATATATATACATTATATATATATACATTATATATATATGTGTGTGTATATACACACTCACACACTATGCATCTATCTGTGTATTTGTATATTTGTGCGTACGTTGGCATGTGTATGCATAGGTATATAACTCTATGCGTTTCAGTACCTGTATGTGTGTGTGTGTGTGTGTGTGGGTGTGTGTGTGTAGATTGTTTGTGTTTTTATTTGTTTATTCTATCAGTCGTGTCTAATTGACTTGTATGGATTAGAATGGACTTAAATTAGCAAACTATTCCATTAGAGACAGATTTGTTGAACAGGCAGCACACACACATACACACACACACAGACACACACACATACAAACACACAAACACAAGTACACACATGTACAGACTCGTCTTTAATTGCGTGTGACTTACATATATATATACATACACACATACATATAGACATACAAACACATATATGTGTGCGTGCAAACATACAGTTGTGCATATATATATATATATATATATATATATATATATAAATATATAAAACAGATATATATATATATATATATAAATATATAAAACAGATATATATATATATGTAAATATATAAAACAGATATATATATATATATATATATATAAATATATAAAACAGATATATATATATATATATATATATATAAATATATATATATATAAATATATAAAACAGATATATATATATATATATATATATATAAATATATATATATATAAATATATAAAACAGATATATATATATATATATATATATAAATATATAAAACAGATATATATATATATATATATATATATATATAAATATATAAAATAGATATATATATAAATATATAAAATAGATATATATATATATATATATATATATATATATATATATATAAATGTATGTAGCTATGTACATGTGTGTGTATGTGTCTGTGTTTGTATATGTGTGTCTGATTTAACATGGCGGTGTCTTCTGTCTGTGTGTGAGTATTTGTGTGTATTATTACGCCTGCATTATGTCATTTATGAGTGTTCCTTTATATTCTTCACTTCCTAATAACCTTCTCCACTTGATATTACCTAATTATCATGCTATGATATCTTTCTCTTTGATATTTCACCATTTCATTACAGTTTAATAACCTCTCATCCTTCCCTGGCTTACACAACGGTCTATGTCTAGAACTAACCTCTTCACTCACCGTCACAATCACTCCACCACACTTTTCTCGCTAATATTCACACACACACAAACACATCAAGTAGTTCCTTCAATTTATTTCAATACCTTTGAGAACAATAGCGTTGAATGTGAAGTATTTTTCTAATCGGAATTTAAATACACTTAAAGACTTCACTCTCTCTCTCTGTACATGTTCCTTTTAATATCTGTGTGTAATGATAATAGAATTAGCTACGTGGTTCAGCATTTAGTTTCATTGTAACGAAGTTTCATATTCGATCAGACTGCGATGCAGTGGCATTGTGTTTTCCACCATTTACTTATGCAGACTGTGTGAAAAGCCATCGTATCGTATCTGTCTGTATGTCTGTCTGTCTATCTGTCTAGTTATTGATCTATCTATCTCTCTAGTTATCTATCTATCTCTCTCTCTCTCTCTCTCTCTCTCTCACTGTCGCTCTATCTATCTATCTATCTATCTATCTATCTATCTATCTATCTATCTATCTATCTATCTATCTATCTATCTATCTCTTTCTGTCTGTCTGTCTGTGTATCTCTCTGTTCTTCTGCATACCGAATTATCTATTTATCTCTATATCTGCCTGTTTGTACGTATGTTTCTCTGTCTCTATGTCTGTCTGTTTCTCTGTCTCTGTGTCTGTCTGTTTGTCTGTCTGTTTATCTGTGTGTGTGTGTGTGTGTTGGTATGCGTGTTTGTAATTATGCGTGTGTTGTTTTCGTATGTCTTTTACCGTGTGTGCAAGTAATCGTTAGTTTGCATTACAAAGAAAGCCGCTGCGTTATTCTTGGCAGTATTTTTAGAACGGACTCAGGTGAACATACGTTTTTCCGTTAAGAAAACAACAACATGTTTATGATACAACCGATATAAACGAACAACAACAACAAAATGTCTCTAAGTGAATAAGTTATGAGCAAGTGAAAGCTGTGAAACAATAAGGCACAGATGTTTACAATAATAAAACGTCAATTTAACCGGGATAAAGTTCAAATTAAGATTCGTTAATATTTATCTTCTCTTAAAATGGCGAGCTGTCGGAATTGTTACTACGCCGGACATTGTTACTACGCCGGACAGAATACTTTCCCTCCTGATTTCAAATTCCGCCGATGTCGACTTTGCCTTTCATCCTTTTGGGGTCGATAAAATAAGTACCAGTTTAGCGCTGGGGTTCATGTATTCGACTATCGACCGCTCTCGAAATTGCAGGCATTGTGACAAAATATGAAACTAATATCATTTAAGCTTTGTATGAGACTTTGGTGATGAACCAGTCAGACGGTGATACATGTGACGGAGTCCGGCATTTTGCATGTGTATCATATTTCGGGATTGTCATGTTTTTTTTTGTTTTTTTTTTGCCAAATAAACACACACACTATATATTTTTTCTTTACTCGTTTACTACTGTTCTTATCTTATTTTACCCCCCCCCCCACACACACGAACAAGTACACAAACGCATGCGCACATAAGGACACACATCTTAGAAGAACAGAATGAAGTGGAGCAAGAAAACACACGAGGACGAAAAGTGTCGCTGAAGAGGTCACAGTTGTGTGACGAAGGATTTCCGAACAACGGACATGAGATAAAAATATATTACAAAAATTACACTAATAAACGGGTTAAGAACAAATATATATAATGCATGTGTATATTTCGCAAATAACAAAAAAAAAATTACCATCACTAGATACAACAATGTCTGTTTCAACACACGATTTCACATCAGGAATCATGCAAAACACACACACACACACACACACACACACATATATATCTCACATGGTTTTGTGTGGACGTATGTATATCTATATGTACCATACTATGTCTACATCAATGATAGTTAGCAGCAATCGGTGCGTTGAACAAAAATAAATTGTAGCATTTCGTTTCATACTCATTCTGCTCTCATCATTCCAGTCAACTTTCCTTTGCTGTCCTCCTCCACCTCCTCCTCCGTCCCACTTTCTTCCACACTCCCCCTCCTTCCTCCTCCTTCCTCTTCCTTCCTCCTCCTTCCTCTTCCTTCCTCCTCCTTCCTCTTCCTTCCTCCTCCTTCCTCTTCCTTCCTCCTCCTTCCTCCTCCGTCCTCCTCCTCCTCCCCTCCCCCTTATTCCTCCTCCTCCTCATTCCTCCTCCCCCTCCTCCAAGTTAGATAACGTTTGCACCGGACAAAGTATAAGTGTTGAGAATAATCCTTTGAATCGACTAACATCGCTAGAAGGCGTTGCTCCAGCCTGACCGTACGCAGTCTCTGGTGAGTAAAAACAGTAGAAAGAATGAAAGAATAGCGGAATATTGAACAATAGAGAGATTTTAGTTAACTCGGTTGTAATTGTGAGTTGAGAAATGTGATGAACAATGTCTTGACTGTGGACAGAATGACAATGTTTGAATCGCATTACTTGCAGCTGTTAGCATACAGGATACACACACACACACACACACACACACACACACACACACACACACACACACACACACAGAAACAGGCATTGACATACACATACAGGACACACGCTTACTCATGTAGCCACAAACGTAAGCGTGAGAACGCAGCCCTATTTACATATTAACACACTAACACGACACGTATTTATTTGACAACAATACTTGTTACCTTTGAGCAATATAAACTAAACTAGTATCAGCGTCTCTTACAGCATGTATATGGATAGAAGCACACAAACATAAACACACACAGACACACATATATGCAAATATATTCACATACATACACAGACACACACACACATGTATGTATACACATAAACACCCACCGACAAATACACTTATAGAAAGACTTGTATAGAAAAGCGTGTGTTTATGCAGAAAAGGGAGAAGAACGTATTCATAGCGACTGAGACATTTAGAAACTTCTACACACACGCACATCGTATAATTGCCGACATTCACACATATATAGCTACGCTCGTATGTATAAATGTTCATAAATGTCTATTTATATATGCATATATATATATATATATATATATATATATATATATATATATGTATATATATATACATATGTATATAGTGTTTGTGTGTGTGTCGAAATGTACATATGTACACTTCACCACACACAAACTATATATATATTTATATAAATGTACATACATTCATATACATATATGCGTTGTGAGAGATGTATATATTGCAATATAACTATATATGTGCATAGCTATCTACCTTCCTATCATTCTAGATAGATTGGTACATATGCATATATACATATATATATATATATATATTATATTATATATACATATTATACATGCATATAGATATATTATATATACATTATATTATATGATAACAGCTATATTATAGGAGCACTCCGTCGGTTACGACGACGAGAGTCCCAGCTGATCCGATCAACGGAACAGCTTGTTCGTGAAATTAATGTGTGAGTGGCTGAGCATTCCACAGACACGTGTTCCCCTAACGAAGTTCTCAGGGAGACTCAGCGTGACACATAGCGTGATAAGGGCGGCCCTTTGAAATACAGGTACTATTCATTTTTGCCAGCTGAATGGACTGGAGCAACGTGAAATATATATATATACATATATATATATATATATATATATATATATATGCACCGTTACATGTATGTATACCTATATATGTGCGTGTCAAGGCCCTGTCAAAGCTTTTCAGAATCATTTGTTTCCTCTTTGGTTCCCGAAATGTGTTCGAGTGTTGATACTAATTTCATTTGAACTGTTTAGTAGTTACAACTGCAGATGTGGTTATAGATGTTGTTATTATGTTGCTAATTACTGTTGTACTAACGAAGCAGCTTCTCTCGAAATGGCAGAATAAATGGGTTTTCCAATGGCAATGGATAGATTGGGAGTGTAGTGTAGAACTTCATATTAGATCATTTTGAGCGATTATCGTCGACTATAGTCATGTCAGATTTCTTTAATATACCCTGTGTTTGAATTTTCGGTGGTCCACTATAATGATGTAAATGTGACTGACTAGCAAGATATCCAATGAAGCTGAAGTTTTGCCCTTTACTTCTGTAGATCATCGTTGGTATCTTTATTTCGGTTATTTTTGTCCTATATCTTAGATTTAGCTTGTGTTTGTTTCTTTCGATCAATAAGATGTGTATTGTCGCGAAGACATACATATACTATAGAGAGTGGATTGAACCAGATAATGTTTTTGTGTCTGCTGTTTATTGTTATTGTGGTGTTGTATTGGCCCTTCCTCAGCAACCGATGTTTTGAAGTACTTCGTACAGCAAGGCTGCTATTTCGTTGAATACAACCCTGTTAAATGTTTTAAAAAGTCATATTGAAATGTTTTTAAACAACGTTTTTAATTATAATTTGAGGATGTTTAGATCGGATACGAATATGCTGAATTTTTTTCTGGCTTTTATGAGGTTTCTAATTGGAAGTTCTAAGTTTAATTTCACGTCAAGGAAAGTAACTGTAAAAGAGAATACTAAGTTTTAAATGAAAAAATGTAATTTTTCCTACAACTGTCTGGTTGCAGCGTTTTGATATTTCTGAGGAGCAGTAAGCTCTCATCTCTATAAAGGCCAGTTGAAACAAAATGGAAATTAGTGTGCATTGCTTATATAAAACCCGACAGTATTGACCTCTGCAGAGATTTTGATCCCATGCTCACATCAAATGTTTCCTTACTGTTTTTCTTTATCCATTGTGTATTGTTATGGAATAAGAGAGATTTTTTTCTCTCCTAGTGATATAATATCTGTTTCATTGATTGTTCTAATTGATTTGATAAAGTTCAAACCTGCTATAAATATTCGATTTGATATTGTTGCATAATAGTACTAAATGTCAAACTGGAAGATGTGACACCTATTTTTATCAGAATTCTCTTGGAAACATTTTATTACACCAAGCGTAATTCTCGACAGATATAAAACCATGTATGTTTTTGCTTTGTATGTGAATTGGTAATTTCTGTCTAATATTACCCGGGCTGGATGTAGAAGGTTTTATTAGTCTTACAGACAGATTGCTATTAAAAGCAATGTCTTGATTTTCATTGCAATATATGTGTATTGCAGTGAGAGTTCACCATGCAATAACGTTGACTTGACTTCACTTCCACTGCCCGGCTCTTCGGACACGTTTACGCTAGTATAATCCTTGCAGACCCTGAGAGTGAATTTGGCGGACATAAACTGTGAGAAAGCCCGTCCTACATACACACACACACACATATATACATACACATACGTATCTATATATGTATGTATATATATATTTATAGATTTGTATGTGTATATATATATATATATATATATATATATATATATATTTACAGATATGATTGTATATATACACTCTCAAACTTAGATTTGTATATATACAAATATATACAATAACAGTATTAATCTTATTGTGAGTATCACCGTTTCGTTGTGGTTATTCTTACAGAAACTCGTTGTTTTTGTAATTCAAAATGACTTTCACTCGAATTCAGAAATGAAACTCCTTAAGAGATCTTGGCCTTAAAGACTGAACATTCTCGACTGAGCAATTGTCATCGTATTCAGAATATGGTTCCGCGCCGAAATAGCTGCGCCGTTAAACACTCACCAATTGCTTTCGTGAAGCACCTTACAATTATCAGTAAATGAAATGATCCGAATTATAAAATACATATATTCATTCCGTGTTTGATATGAACTAAGCCACATTACCGAAAGGGAAGAGTGAAATTTCTTCGTTTTGGTTTGAAGTTATTATTTGTTTGTAAATTATAGCCTCCTCCCGAGATATTAATTGCTGAAGAAGTTTCCTTGTGATACATGTAGAAAAAGAAAGAAAGAAAAGGGGGGAAACTCCCGTTATTCAAATTTGTGTGTGAATTATTGTTCTTACACATACAGAGGCGTCAACTGGATGTGAGAATTCAGTATTTTCACATCAGATTTTTTGGTGAATATCTCTATATGCACCGTATATTGCGTTACATTCATATATATACATACATGCATATATATATATATATATATATATATATATATATATATATATATATAAATATGTATCTCTGTGTGTGTGTGTGTGTGAGTCTGCGAGTGGTTTTGAAAGATATATCACGAAAAGGCGTGCACATATGCTATCATGTTCCGTCTTCCTCTCTGCCCTAGAGAAAAGTTTTGCCAGAATTCTGCTTAACCGCCTCCAAATCATGTGAGAGAAAGTGTTAGGGAAATCTCATTGTGTGTTTCGCGCCTTTGGAGGAATAATTGGCATGTTATTCTAAGCAAGACAGCTTCAGGAAAAATACACTTAACACAAACATCATCAGCTGCACTTCTATATATCTATCTATCTATCTATCTATCTATCTATCTATCTATCTATCTATCTATCTCTGTCTGTCTGTCTGTCTGTCTGTCTGTCTGTCTGTCTGTCTGTCTGTCTGTCTGTACACTTTAAAAATTTTCTGTGATACACGATCCCTTTTGATCGAAATCTAACTTTTTCTTTTTTTTTCCGAAAAAAGTTCTACATAGTGAAGGAATGGGGTAGATAAGGTCGTAGCTACGTATGTTTCATAGCGCAGGGAACCTCGGAAGTGGTAAATATCTAAGCTAGGTTACTCTTCAGGCCAAGGTTATCTTGATTGAATGAAGTGTACTTTGTCGTTTGAAGGTTAACACACGCAGGATTCGATCAGAATGCAGAGAGAGAGAGAGAGAGAGAGAGAGAGAGAGAGAGAGAGAGAGAGAGAGAGAAAGGTTGTATGTATGTATGTATGTATGCATGTATGTTTCTGTATGTATGTATGTTTCTGTATGTGCAGATTTGTATGTTTTGTTTTACGTATGTATTCTCATGCACATAATTGTATATCTAGACATGCTCGTATATTTATTTAAATGATAAACTTCTGGAAAGTTTTACAGATTTTTACAGTTCCAATGAAAAATTCGATCTGCAGTCTTCGAATTAGTTTAGTTTTTCTTGTTCGGAGAAGCTTAATTTCTCAAGATTGGTATTTAGGCAGGCATGTATGTATGCATGCATCCATCCATGTATATATATACATATATATATATATGTGTGTGTGTGTGTGTGCATGTATGCATCCATGTATATATATATGAGTGTATACCTATACGTATATACAAATATATTCTATCCGTATGTGTGCCCGTAAGTATATGGGCATATGTGTCTCATGTGTCTATGTGTACGTAAGTAGATACATTTTCCGTAAATGCATGACAGGAAGGTTTTATTCTAACGCCATTGGTTTCTGTGTCAAATTACACTTCATCTTATGACTATAAACAGATGTATATTATTTACAGATATATTTCTTTGTGGACGAATCCATGATTAATATTTCTCAGAAGCACCGACCTCTCAAACAAACCAAATTATGATAACTTTATAATAAAATTATAATAAACCAACATTCTGTCATTGTTTAATAGTTTTCCATATTTCGTTTGAGGAAATAGTTTAATAACGAACCGAAAATTATGCAGAAGTTTAGTAGATTTTAAAAACATGTTTAATAGTGGAGTTTTCTTTGAGATTCCACACCTCACTGACAAATTCTGAACATTTTTCTACATTTAAAGAGTCAGTTATACAAAGAGTTAACTGCGAATTTACTGGGCCTCTTCACTGCAAACCCCAAGAACCCATAAAACACATTGATAATGTTGATGTTTAACTATAACATGCCAAGTGGAACATATAAAGGCGGTGGTCAGTTGGGACATCAAATGAAATTGATAATGTTATTTATGAGTTTTGATAATATTATTTATGGTGCTAAATTGTCAGTTCGTGGTTTAATGTATTCGTGACATGAAGAGATCTTCTGCTACTTTCTTTGATGTATAAAGGTTTAAGATCGATACATACGTAGTGACCATAGTGATCACTTCAATATTCGGTCTCATCTAATTAGGAGTTATATGAAGGTGTTACATTACGAATATTTCTATATAAGTATCTAAACATAACATACTGTAACGTTAACAAATATATGACACTCCACACAAGACACAAACTCCATTGTCATACGAGAGGGGAACGTCTGGAGTCAGGTTTCATATACCTTAAGAAATAAAATATTCTTAGAGATCTCAAATTGAGAACAGTTTCAAATTTAATCACAGCATGGCCATAATCAAAAGCCTGAAACAAGTAAAAGAGTAATCTTTATCCAAACTTTGAAATAACATTATCGTTTATCTAAAATATAATATCTGCCCTGAAAAATGGATAAATTCATTTTAATTAAGAGTATAGGTCTTCACCATTAGTCTCCACCGTTCCACATGTGGCCATATACTCAGCATATGGTAGGATTATTATTTTATAAAGAGTTAAATCGTGTCATGTGTATAATCTGTGTGAGATCTGTTTCGGTTTATGCAAACATTGGTAATGCGGAACTCGCGGAAATTGATTTAGCTTCAAACCACTTTGACATAAAGACTACCCGAATCATCAGATGTGGACCGACTATTGCAGGCCGATTATCGAAACGTCAATAGTAAGACCGATGCAAAGACGGAGACAATTCGTACATCTGAATCTAATATCAAGTCACAATAGACGCAGTTTTCAAGGACAAAAACACACACACACACACACACACACACACACACTTAGACCTGTCAGTACATGGTGAAAATAGTTTAAGTGACTGAGTGCTCCGTAACTGCACTCTACTCCTGATTCTAAGCCAGAAGCCATGTCACATTATTAATGCCAAAGTTTGCCATCTTAATTAGAAGTACCGCCCATTCAACGCTTTACGCATCAACTCGATTCCAATGTCTTCCACAAGAACTTGAATGGTCCCAGGCCATGACAAAATAATAATACACTAATAGTGATTGTATACAGTGTCCAGGTACACTACAACTCATCAGAGAAAGTATCCAAAGATGCATGAACGTTACATAGAGTATGCACAGGGAGTGAACACTGAAAGAATCGCTTTAAAAAATGTGGGCAAACACGAGGATGTAGCGCCTCGACAGGTAACAACTGATGCAGGTTTATTTATTCCATTCTGCAGCAAATTTTAACGTTCAAAGATGTTACCGAAAGTGAAGGTTTCTGTGTTGTTTTTGATTTTGTAAGCATGTCCACTACGAGTGTTAGACATGTGGAATTCAAAATGGTGACCAACGATCACATTTACTGAATGTGGTGGCGTTGTGGGGTTACACTCAGAGACTTATCATTGCGATAGGTCTCAGAACTGCCATATCTAGAGTTAATTGTATTTATGTAATTGTATTTATGAAGGGAAACATGATGTATTGTCCTTAAATTTAATTTGAAATTTACATATCATCTTAGATTAAAATCAAGTTTTGTTAAAAAAATATTCATGAATTTCAAGTCAGAGCTCAAGAGATTTTATTACGACGAGAAATTGCACTTGGGTTGGTTCAACTATTCCAATTAAACAATCATTTTGCTCGGACAATTTTAGTGGGTTTAGAGGGCAGCC
Organism: Octopus bimaculoides; assembly: GCF_046866305.1. Classification (NCBI taxonomy): domain Eukaryota; kingdom Metazoa; phylum Mollusca; class Cephalopoda; order Octopoda; family Octopodidae; genus Octopus; species Octopus bimaculoides. The sequence continues at coordinate 1,477,940 of NC_142934.1, read as the reverse complement.
GTCGACCATGATATCACCAAATGTGATAAACGTTGCAACAAATTGATATTTTTTCAATTATTTACAGCACAAATATTATTATGACTCATCAGATTTTTGTCGGACAAAATCTTAACGAAAAGATATAAATTCGCATGTATAAGATTCTTGTTTTCATTTTCTTTCTGCTGCAGAATTATTCCTATTTCATTTTCGACAATCTAATTAGTTTTATCAGTGGGAATTTGCATTAAGTCACAGTATAATCACTTCATTATTGTAAACACATTATTTTAACGTCACTTTCCTGGGATAATGGCGGCAGACAACACAGGTCATTAGCTGTTTAAAATGTTATTGTCTTCATATAACCTGGTTTCACCAGAGCAAAATTACACATCTTTTCAACTCCTTTTTTTTCTCTCATTATTTTCAATGACGCAATGAATAACAAATGCGTAAATTTTATTGAATTCAGGCTTTAATCTTTAATTTCCTTTTTAAACCATCAAATTTCTGAACATATTATTTTATTCACAAGATTTCCAGTGGAATAAAACAAAAACAAAACCAAATGAAGCGGAATAAAATAAATGAACAAATCAACTAAAACATTCCAATCTTCAAAAACTAAAAGTTAATAGTTTAAAGATGACTAAATTGATTACACATTTTCAGTTAACATTTTAAACAAGAATCTAAATCCGCAGCTAAATGCTGTATTAGTAGCAGAGAGAAAATGGCGGTGAAAGTGTAACGTTTATCTTTAGGTATTGAAATAAAATATATCTTAACACACTTACAATAACAAACGCAACGGGTTACAATCGTCGTACTTCTCTGGAACACACACAACGTTAGAGTTATTTCGAATCTATTATTACAACTACCGCTGCCGTCGCTGCTGTTGTTGCTCCGGGTTAGCTCTGAAAAGGCAGATTTATTAGGCGTGCGAGATTAAACAATGCCGTCCTCCTGTGTATTTTTGTAACTATGTTTTACTCTGATGTCAAATAAGCATGTCACGTTGATTACAATACATACTTCTTTTTTCATGTCGGCGACTACAATATCCGGTCTGTTGCATGGAATATGTGAACCGACACTTCATTACTAGGACAACGTTGACAATATATCAACTAATTATAGCATACCAATTAGCATGATTGCTAATTCTTGACTGACTAGTTGTATGTCGTTATTAAACATAACTCATCATCTAACAATCGTTAAGGTATTGTAGATAGTTGTGTTGTTTAGCTTTGGTTCAATCGTAGACGAGCAAACCTCACAAATATATATATATATATATATATATATATATATATATATATATATATATCACATTTGTGAGAATTCCTTGGCTTTGTTCACGCACTTTCACACAAACAGAGATAACATCCATCATCACATTGCTCTTTCAATCTTATGCGCTTCACAGATACCTTTGTTCCTACTCACCTTCATCACACACTCAATATCTCACATGTAACATTTTACATTTTACACGTAACAATTACACAAAACACCCCTACATTTCCCAAAACGCACACCAAACAGCATCACAAACACACATCACAATAAGAAACAAACGCAACATACGGTTCCAACATAGCTTTTCCAAATTCAAATATTCTCCAAGACGCGCCTCCGCACATCCACCACCAATTCTCTGCATGACTTTCCCCATAGAACAACATTCGGCTGAGTTACTCACCCATCCACTTTCGCTTTTTCCTCATTTTTAATACACTGGTTCCATTTCTCATTCTTTCAATACTTCTCTTCATTTCTTTTCTTCCGATGAAGGACTAACATCCGACACGCTGCGTCTCTCTTTACCCATTGAAGTATTAAGCTAATAACATTATATATATATATATATATATATATATATATATATATATATATATAATTATGTGTATTTCTTCTATCTCAATGAATAAAAATTCTTCTGATAGAATAAATGGGTTAATAGAAACCAATGGTCATAATGTCTTACTTTAAGATGATCCCCATGCTTTCCCTGATGAGAAGGTTAGAATTTTAATATCAAAGATCCCTATGGATCACACAGGTTGTAATCTTTTGAAACATATGTAGGAATAAAGTATGCAATTATAACATGCGTTTTCTCCAATCCTTAAATTCTTAAATATATATATATATATATATATATATATATATATATATGCTTACACACTGTTCATTTACGAAAGAAATTAAGGGTTACATAAATTTATTAAAGGTTACAGTATTTTCAGTAGCTAGCGGAGTGATTTGATCAATTATTACGTTGGCTAGTACACGTAGAACTTATATATACATATATTATACATAGATTTTACATATACATAGACATCTATAAATTCATATATATATATACATAGGTACATACATATATATATATATATATATATATATATATATATATATATATATATGTGTGTGTGTGTGTGTATGTATACGTATACACACATATGTAGTGTATGTGTGAGTATATATATACATATATATATACGTATAGACACATATATAGCTGAAACTAAATAAAATGAAAACTGAAATATATACACACACGTGTACATAGTATCTCTGACTATGATTTTCACCAACAATTGAACAGAGTAAAAATATCATAAATTAATTGTCATTGCTCTTACAGTACAAATGACCCCGTAAGATTGTTTAAAGATGAAAACTCTGTTATCATCTAATAGACTTTAAACCATTCTCTCCACAATGTTGCAGAATAATATTTGCCATTTATTCTAATGTTTGGTGAACGTATAACATACGTCGGATGGTATGATTCATTAATCACGACAATGCAGTGAAAATATAATAACGTAACTCATCCAGACTGCGCACAGTTGTACGAGCCTTCTGCCTTTTCCTCACATCATGATGCCATGCATTAGAATGGCCAGACAAAAATGTTTATAGACTGTAGACAGTCTAAAGAACTGTGGAATAGCTCCAGGTTACTCTCGTTGTTTATGAACTTCAGAAATTGCGAATCGCTTCAGACAAACGACGAACATTGGATACTCTCGGACACTCAGTCATTAATCATTATAAGTATAACCATACGAGTGGCACTATATACATTTACATACAGAAACATATAGGCCAACAAACCACATATATATATATTATAAATACTGCATATTTTATATATCATTGTGCACACGCGTAGATACACACATGCACAACACGTGTTTGTTAACATAAGTGAACCTACACATATATTTTGCATATATATATAAGTGTGTGTGTGTGTGTATGTGTGTGTGTGTGTGTGTGTGTGTGTGGAGCCTGGTTTAGTAGTAAAGGTATTCGGTTCACTATAGTAAAGTCGTGGTTTCAATTCCCGGTGACGTGTTGTGTCCTTCGGCAAGACACTTTATTTCACGTTGTTCCAGTCCACTCAACTGACAAAAATGAGTTGTACAGGTAATTCAACAAGGCCAATCTTGTCACTCTGTGTCACACTGAATCTCCACATTCTGATATTTACAGAAAAACAAAACAGGAAAACAGGGGTATAAACAACACAGATGTATTAGTTTATCGCTCGGGAAGGTGAGAAAAACTTTTACGTTTCGAGCCACTGCTCTTCGATATAAAGGAACAGGGGGGCATAAACAGGGTGAATAAAAAAGAGAGAGAATAAAAAGTATATATATATATATATATATATATATATACACACTCATATATATGCGTACTCGTGTGAATCTGGAGGGATACAAACGCCTATTGACGGATGCTTCGAAAAATTGTAGATCGATAGAAACGTAGGCAGCAGAGATATGTAGCAGGAGCTATAACACAATAAATAATAGGCACAAGAAATTAGGTGTGTGTCTGGAATACAGTATACTCCTTAAACTCTAGATGTTTGACGACATACCTAGTGTATAGATGCAATTAACCTCTGAGAGAAGGCCATACATCTACATAGGGGCTAGCTGTCTAAAGTTTAAGTTGAAGCTCACTAATCACTTAAATTCATCTAAATTTTAAAATAAGATGAACAGCACGAAGGTAATCAAACAAATTTGATCAATAGAGATCATAGCTATACCACGGATTGGGAAAGAATCAGTGCAGCAGGAAGTATATTTGAGCTGTGTAGAGAAGAAACCCGCCAAATCTTTACATCGGGACGCAAATTACTTAATAACAAGCTTGAACAGACCTTACGATATTTACGTAAACATACCAAAGCGTTTAAGAAAATTAATGGAACTTCTTACATATCCTAAACGCAAAAAGTTCATGGTCCCCGCTCCCCGCTCCCTTAACTTACCTAGCACAAATTCTATCCACTTTATACTACCAGACATAAACAACAATAGCAATAAATATACGAACAATAAAAATACATTACTTCACAAACACTACACTAATCAGATAATACAAAACACAAATAGGCCTGCCAAAGCAGTAACATTAACCGTGACCCAGTTAGATGGAACCCTGACTTCGGACAGCAACGGTGAATCGCACAAACTTACGAACAAATCAGATTTTAGTTTCAATACAAGCGCCCATTACCTCTCCGTGAATCCTAACTGACTGACAGCTAACAGTATTCAGATACCTTCACAACTAGCCAAATGGGCAGAGCCTGCCCCCCACCCCGAGCAACACTTGACGACCGATGCTGGTGTGTTTACGTCCCCTTGCTAGCGGTTCGGCAAAAGAGACCGACACAGTAACTACTAGGCTTACAAACGATGAGTATTGGGGTCGATTTGTTCAACTAAATCTGGTGATCCAGCATGGCCGCAGTCAAACGACTGAAACAATTGAAAGTTTAAAAAAATGAATATATATATATATATATATATATATAT
>NC_142934.1:1453096-1470596 GCF_046866305.1 Octopus bimaculoides | reverse complement strand
TCTCAACTTCATCTGTAGTACAATTAATTTTACTGTTTCATTGTACTACAATTACTACTACTACTACTACTACTACTACTAGTAGTACTTTGTTTTTCTTTAAGAACTAGTGTTGCAAAGATGCTTTACGACATTCGTTAGATATTCACCACCGACTGTATCTAAGAACAGACATGTACTTACTTTTTTTTCTGTGTGTGCATATTTTATATATATGTAGGTGTGTGATTGAGTGTATGTGTATAAGACGGGCTTTTATGTATGTGCATGGGTGAATTTTTGAACACAACTATGCGTTTGCGATAGTGTTCAGAATATACGCATTCTGTGTATGCATCAGTATATATATATATATATATATATATATATATATATATATAATGTGTGTGTACATATATATACATATGTATATATATGTATATGCATGAGTATATAGACACACACACACGTGTGCTTTCATCTGTGTATCAAACTACACCTGTGTATGTTGTATGTATTTGTGTGTCTCCGTGTATTTGTGTATGTGTTTGTACTGGAGTCTTGTGTGCTAAAAATTGTTTTTTTTAATGATAAAGTCACTGTTTTCTTGCCTAAAACATTAATCTGGATAAGATGAATATAGTTGCAAAATACATTCATCACTTGATCTATTGTATGCTAGTATGAATACAGAACTATCTCTCTATATATATGTCCATGTATATGTACAGATATATGTATGTACAAATGTGTTTGTGTGTGTATGTGTACAGATATATGTATTTACATGTATCTATCTATCTATATATATATAAGATAGAAAGAAAGATAGATAGATAGATGTGAGCACCTATAGGGAGTATTATTATTGTGTCCAACGGTCAGCATTTTTGGTGAACCCATTGTAAGTTTGTTAAGGAAAAGATAATCACTATTAAAATACGGACTTGGGTGTTGTTCAACTTGCCTTTTGAATGAATCTGCAGATATCAGCTTGAAAGCAATCGATATTTCAGTCAGCAACGCATTTTTAGCATGGAAGGAACGTTGGATTGACAATGTATGTGTCGTGGGTTACTCCACTACAATTAGCAAAAACACTAAAATGCAGCAAAAAAGCTAAGAAAACTTGCAGCGTATTCTCTAGAGAAATTTTGGGGGCGGGGGTCCAGTCGATTAGATCGACCCCAATAGACAGCTGATACTTAATTTATTGACACCGAAGGATGAAAGACAAAGTCGACCTCGCCGGAATTTGAACTCAGAACGTAAAGGCAGGCGAAATACCGCTAAGCATTTCGCCCGACGTCCTAACGTTTCCACCAGCTCATAGCCTTAAGACTTGCAAATTATTGAATGATTCCTGATTCAGTCCCTAAATAGATCGGTACTGAACTGACTGATGACTGTTGATTTTCTTTCTTCATCTGTTACATCAGCTCTTTCCTTTAGGCTTTAATAATTGTATAAATCGCATCAGCATGGAGAGTTAGTCTTATATTTAGGACACTGAGGACTCATGACAGCTATTAATTTTGTATATTTTATTGGTTACAAATGACTTTGGAGGAAACTACATCGGAAAAGAAGTGATCAGAACCTCTCAGAAATTCAGATTAGAAAAACTGAATGACTTTCATGGATGTATGAACCTCGTTGGAGATTTAAGTCTAACAACCAAACACGACGGTGTTTCCGGTAGCCATTTTCTAAAGGGTTTATCCCTATACTGGCTTAGCTTAAAGCGGAACCTATCATCGATTGAACGAATAATGGCGCATCTACTACGCTATCAGGAAACCCAGAGTATCCACATACAATTCTGAAAGTAGTTCAGATAATAAACATTTGCTATATTTGTGTGTACTCATTCGTGTGTGTGTGTCCGCGCGCATATATGAACAAGGTATATGTTTATGCGTTTGCACTTTGTTTTATGTATGTTTACATGCGTATATATATATATATATATATATATATATATATATATATATATATATATATATATGTGCATTCGCCCAACACATTACAGCTGTTTCTGTTTCTTTTCCTCGTTTCCGTTAAACAGTGTCGTTTGGATCCCAAGATGCTACGTCTTCTCGTCTCACCATCTGAACTTTTTATGTTTTTCTTTATAATGCTCTTTTTCTTTCTTTCTCTCTCTCTCTCTCTCTCTCTCTATCTTACCCCCACCCCATATATATATATATATATATATATATATATATATATATATATATACACCCTAGATGATCATATTTGAAGCAGCATCAAGTTACCTATCGATTTCCAGTCAAATACCAGGGGTGATGCCATCAACTTACCCATTTCTGTCATAATCGTTGGCCTTGTGCCTATTATTATTTTTATTATTATTATTATTATTATATCATTATTATTATTATTATTATTATTATTATATCATCATCACCATTATTATTAACATTGTTATTATTATTATTATTATTATTATTATTATTATTATTAACATTGTTATTATTAAATTATAAATTCTGAAAACTGTTACGATTGTATATATTATGTTTCCACATTTTGTTGTTTGTTTTCTTCTGCTCGACCATAAGCAATGTGATTGATAGTCTCTGGACATCGGCCATATTCTCTATAACCTCGCTATATTTTACTGCACCATGTCATAGTCTTACAGTAAATTGTGGTGAGAACCTCTTCCTCTGATGTAACTATCAACAACATTTCACTCTCAGACAGCACTAATCCACCATCAGAAGAGCGTTTTTCACTTTATGTTATTGCTGTTATTAAGACCCAGATGAGAATGATGTAACTGTATTATGTTCCAAAGCTTTCTAGCCGCGACCATTCTCTTTTCATTGCCGAGACTAATATGGAATATTGCGTTCTTAATTTAAGACCCTATTCTGTGATTTATGAAAGATATCTCTGCTATTTCTCGCTATTTCTACAATATGCAAGTGACGAGATAGGGGGAATATTGTAGGTCCTTCACAAAATCTAGTAAAGAATGCTTTCTTAGATATTCTCAGTAGGAACATGTCAACGTTTATGGGCCTGGACGGGTGGTCATCCTAATACTAAAATACCAAATATTTCGTTTCCTGATGGTTGAAAGCTTTGTCAGACTTTAATAAATAAATTAATGGCACACACGATGGGTAAATAGATGTATACATTCATATTTAGTCTGTTCGTTTACACTCGGACATGGAAAGACCATACGTTGCACAAATTGCCTCAGTATACGAAGCTCATGAAATCCGTACGCACTACGGTTCCGGCACATCATTGATGACCCAGTGGTGTGATTGGAACCATTTTACCTATTATTGGAATTTCTCAACTCCAGAAAACTCGCGCGGAGTATTGTCTTCCCACGTCAGAATACATTCGAACTTGTTTTGTATGGCTGATAACAGAAACGCGCGCGCGCACACACGCGTATGTGCGCGCATGTATGTGTGTGTGTATGTATGTATACGTCTCTATTAATATGGATTTATTTGTTCAGTTATCCCTAGGATCATCATCATCATTCGTATTCATAAATACTTGAAATTATCTTCAAATTGGAACTTTTTGATGGTTCTTGTGTTCTGTAGAAGTGTATTGTCTGCCATTTTAAAAATCACCACCACCACCACCACCACCACCACCACCGTCATCATCATCATCATCATCATCATAATTATTCTCCATTCTCCTTGAAGTTGTGATATTGTTTTAGCCTTTTTTCGTTGCTGCTGGTGTTGCCGGAGATGTCTAACCCCAAATGGTAAGACAACAGAAGAATGCGCTGAGGCATTTAAATCGCAATCATCATCATCATCATCATCGTCACCGCCGCCGCCTCCGCCACCACCAACAACAACCACTTCCACTACCACCACCACCATCATCGTCTTTACCAAAACCTATTTCATTAGAATATATTCATTTTAAGATTTGTCATGAAATCAATGAGAATATTTTATATAGACTTTCCCCGAGCAAAATTTCGACAACAAAAAACAGATTCTCGAAGGCTAGCATTAGCTATAAGATTCATAACAGCTATATATGGCTGAGTATCTCTCTCTCTCTCTCTCTTTCTCTCTCTCTCTTTCTCTCTCTCTATTTCTCTCTCTCTCTTTCTCTCTCTCTCTCTCTCTCTCTCTATCTACACAGAGGGGGAGAGAGAGAGAATTACCATCTAAGCTGCATCATCATGTACTACCTTTGCGTATTCCAGTTCTCCAGAGCAGATCCGTGGTCGTTAGGATCCACATGAGAGTTGAAGAAATATAGAAGAAATATAGAAGAAATATAGAAGAAATATAGAAGAAATATGGAAGAAATATGGAAGAAATATTGAAGAAATATTGAAGAAATATTGAAGAAATATTGAAGAAATATTGAAGAAATATTGAAGAAATATTGAAGAAATATTGAAGAAATATTGAAGAAATATTGAAGAAATATTGAAGAAATATTGAAGAAATATTGAAGAAATATTGAAGAAATATTGAAGAAATATTGAAGAAATATTGAAGAAATATTGAAGAAATATTGAAGAAATATTGAAGAAATATTGGAGAAATATTGGAGAAATATTGGAGAAATATTGGAGAAATATTGGAGAAATATTGGAGAAATATTGGAGAAATATTGGAGAAATATTGGAGAAATATTGGAGAAATATTGGAGAAATATTGGAGAAATATTGGAGAAATATTGGAGAAATATGGAAGAAATATGGAAGATTTTTGGAAGAAATATGGAAGATTTTTGGAAGAAATATGGAAGATTTTTGGAAGAAATATGGAAGAAATATGGAAGAAATATGGAAGAAATATGGAAGAAATATGGAAGAAATATGGAAGAAATATGGGAGAAATTTGGGAGAAATTTGGGAGAAATTTGGGAGAAATATGGAAGAAATATGGAAGAAATTTGGAAGAACACGCGAAATGCTGGAAAGTATTTCTTGCAGAGTAATTGCATATCAAAACACAAAGCTGGAGAAATTTGTTATTATTTATTCTGCTCTACGTATGATTCATTACCACAGGTGTGCCATCGATGCACACCTGGAAAAACGCCAGTTTCACCTTAGTAATTTACCAGATAGAAAATTAAAATAATACAAGCGTGTATATATATATGTATGTATAATTGAAAACGATCTTATCCTTATATGAAAGTCTATACATGTATGCATGTATATATATATATATATATATATATATATATATATATATGTATGTGTATAAATGTGTGTATGTAAGTATATATATATATATATATATATATATATATATATATATATATATATATATATATGTATATATATTGAATATTAATCAGGAGTCATATAGTTAGAGGGAAATATAGAGAAACAGAATTAGTATGTATAAAGTGAGATAAATGTTAAACACATTCAGACACACATATATACAAACGATTGTTAGATTGTATTGCTTTAATTCTCTGATAAATTACTAATGGGAGATTTCTTGTGTTTTCCACCTGTGTAACTCCTACTGGAAAAGAAACATAAGTAATAAAGAATTTAAAATATAATAGCAAAACTTTCCATTTCTTTTCCCTAGTATTAATCAATCTAGTTTTCACTTTCTCTTTACATCCCAGCTCTGTCTGTCCGTCTCTCTCAGGTTGTGCGTCTGTTCACGTAGGTCAGATCTTCCAACACTCAGTGGCCATTCCACCAGTGGTCACTGAGATTTTGAAACTTTCTGATTACAGTTCGAATTTCCTAAACACTCCAACATAACTCAAAACTTTCATCTTGTGTGTGTGTGTGTATACTTAAAAAAATTGAAGTAATCTTCATTTTCTAAGTTTTCTGTCAAATCCCCTAGAAACAGGCGTTGGACCTGTAATACAATACCCTCTCCCCTTTATGTTCTGTGTTTTTGTCTTCATTGTAAGTTTGATTTGTTAATATACAAATATCTATATATTTATAAATGAATATTCATCGTCTGCTCACCTGGATACCTCTTATAGCCTCTCTTTATTCCTCAGACTTAATCTGCGATAACGATGTCGGAGTGCTACTGAGGTTTTTTCTACATGGAGTATCTTTGTATCTCAACCCATGACTATAAGTACACAGACACACGTAATTATTCTCAAACGTACCTATGTACGTATGAATACACAATTATAAGGTGTATTTTGCATCAAATCTCGTAAGTCTAATTTCATAGAATAAGCAAATAAGCAATCTGCAGGACATTGGAAAACACTACCACACATTGTAATAGTTCCTTATAAAATACCCAGACACACACCGACGCACATACATACACACAGATACCCCCCCCCCACACACACACACAGGCATGGACATATATGATACATGTAATAAATAGACTGGAACAGCAATACTGAAACCAATTATAAGAGTTCGATAAATTGTGTTCAATAAGAACCGAATATTGTTTCTTGCGAAATTACAACGATAAAAGCAACAAAATAACTACAGTGATAATAATATATTTAGTAATAATAATTATATTAATAATAACGATACCAATATCAATAATAATAATAACGATATCAATAATAAAAATAACAATATTAATAACAATGATTATAAAATATTTTCTTTTAATTTAATTTTTTTTTTTGATACTGATAAAGTAAGACAAAATAAACCTGAAGACGACATAAACATTGCATGGATTCTAACCTGAATCTCGATGTTTGTTATGTCTACAAGTTTGGTCTGATGCTGCTAGCTGTGTGTATCTGTGTACTGCAAGGATTAACTGTTTCCTGACAATATTACTGCCTAACATGTTAGCTAGGCAGTATAGTCTCTTTAAAGAGATTCATGTAGAGGCAGCTGGTGTTCTGCTATATATCCCTCAGGTAATTAAGTGAACTCTAAATCAACACACACACACACACACACACACACACACACACACACACACACACACACACACATTTAAGAGGGTTTTTTTCAATGCCACCACATCTGCAAACACAAGTTTATGTATAATTAGCTCGCAGTTATATAGAGCGTTACAGACGTAAAACAGATGAAGTGGAGACATTAATATTCTTGTTTGTAATATTTTTTTTACATCTTCGTCTATATATTATCTGAATAAACCACAATATAACGTTTTACTTTTCAATGTATCTATCTCTTTAAATATTTTTCTAAAGGTTGATGTTTATTCGCCCCTGCCGCCGAAGAATAACTTACTAGAAATTTAGCTACCATAACTATACATGGGATAGACACTGCTTTTTAATAATAATAATAATAATAATATATACGCATACAGAGAGAGAGAGAGAGGGGGGGAGAGAGTGAGAGAGGGGGAGAGAGAGAGAGAGAGGGAGAGAGTCTGTGTCCGTGATTTAACTCTTTGCGACAACGACAGAAGCGGCAGTTGGTAATCAACAACGCGGCCTGGTTAGTTTTGGTCGAAATTCTTAGAATTTTGGTGAAAACTGAGGTACATGAAGAACCACTGAGGATGTCGCGATGGAAACATCGTGTCTTGAATAACCAAGCAAAAGGAACTAATATGAGTATCTGAGCGTATATTATTTGTAAAATTCTGTGGAAGCGGACAAAAATTTATAGAGAGAATTGATTGGAATGGCAGACGAAAATATACAAGTAGATCCAGTAAAATATTCTACACCCACATGCCCCGCGCGCACACCCACACCCACACAGCCACACCCACATCCACGCAAGCAAGCACACTTCTACACACAAAGATTGGACTCAATTGTGATATAAATTCTTTCAGAATTAAATATAAATATTTCAATTTCGTTGCCACTTATCATTTCGTTTTATCTATACTCATAAATAATTATTTAGTAATGTATAATTTAAACTATTTTTGGTATGACGTGATATTCAATGAATTTTTCTAAATTTATACAAGTCAATAATCTATATCTCTAATATTGGAGCAACTGTTCAATGAGCAATAGACATTTACTCATCAATACTATCATTTCCAGTGCATCAACGCCGTAATATTGCCTTCTCACTCTTTATTAATATATGTCCTTTTCATATAGTCATTGGCGGAAGTTCCCCTTAGACAAAATTGTTGCCGAAATACTTGCAGCAGAATAGACTCCACGAAAGAAACACAACAGCTAGATTTTGGTATTGAAATGGCGGCAGGTGAATTGTTTTGCACGAGGGCAGAAATGCTCTCTTTAGTGTATATTCTCGCAGTTTTTTCCTATGAAATTTCCCTGATAAACCTTTTATCGACACGAAGTTAATCTAGACAAAACTTCCCAAACGTGCAATAACTTGGGAACCTATATAGTTGCGAAGATAATCTTTTCTACTTTAGGCAGAAGGCCCGAAATTTTGGGGAGGCTGGGGCCAGTCGATTATCGACCCAGTATGCAACTGGTAATTAATTTATAGACCCCGAAAGGATGAAAAGCAAAGTCGACCTCGGCGGAATTTAAACTCAGAACGTAAAGACAGACGAAATAGCGCTAAGCATTTCGCCCGTCGTGCTAACGTTTCTGCCAGCTCGCCGCCTAGTTGTGAAGATATCTCAATTTTATCGCCATTATTACATCTTAATTTCGTTCTTACTGTCGCGTCTTGTTTACTTCATGAACCATCAGCTTTCTTTAAATTGGTTCGAGAATGGAAAGGAAAGCTTTCTTATTTCAATGACACACTGTATTTAAAGTTAATACACCCAAAATATCCTCTTAAAATCACCACCGATAATACTCTTGGATCTCTTCTTTCTACAATTCTTTGATTAATTAGAATCAATACTGTAAAGTTGATCCACTCCCCAATTTCCCACTTATACCTGACCATATCTATTGGAGTCCACTCTGTTACCAACAGTCGAATCAGGCCTCCAATCTCCCTACCTTCATAAATCAAGCAACCCCTGTGAAGATTTTCATTCAAATCGCGTGGAACCCTCCTTAAAGAGATATTAATAGCAGCATTTGTTATTCATTTTGAGTATAAGATTCACATCTATATCTAGTCATATCCCTGGCGTCACTGCATATAGGTAAGATATTCGTGATCTGTGAATGAGGTTTGCGCCACGCGGCCAACTAGTAACGACAGGTAAATCTCTTTCAAATCCACCAGTACAAAGAATATAAAAAAAAAACTAAGCATATGTAAAAAGATGTAGTGTTGAATGAGGAAAACCTGTAAGGAAGCTGTGGAACAGTTTTCATCATCATTAACTGATTGTCAGCTGAACACCAATGACTTCGATTGCAACGCCTACAACGACAGCAACAATTCTATCAACAACATTTAAAACAATGTCAACATTAAAGATTTGTATGTATGTAGATCTTCGTCATACAGACACGTTTGCATAACGAAGTACTACGTACCTACAAATATTTAACGTTTAAATACCAGCCGCAGGAATGCATCTCTTATATAAATTGATATATCCAATAACTTACCACCGCTGTGTGCGGTGGCTATATGAGCAATGTGTTCGGAGGCAATAATGGGTTGGACAAGTGCTGAAGAAGGGGTAACAACCCCCCGAAATATAGAATATACACTCATTACGCATTTATGTCTTCCATTACATTGTCTGTTTACATCTGACGCTTCGATACGAAACGTTGTAGCAAAAATCAGGGCTAGTTATAAGTTCTATAATATATCTGTAGAAATCATCTCAACAAATTAATGTCAACATTTAAAAATAATTTTGTTAATGATAACCTAAGTCAATATTATATACGCTCAGACAACAATTATTGATGTTGCTAATTAAGATATTACGGCATGATAAATTGATTGTTAATCTCAGAGTTTTCGTATTCATGACCTAGTGTTAAACAAACAAAACAACAACAATAACCAAGATCATGCACAATGGTACAGGATAAAATATTCATTCTAATAATACATGAGAGTGAGGAGCTGAAGGCATCTGGATCCTAATTGAAGAAGAAATATTATCTCGTACCAATTTCAAACACTCAAATCCACATTACGTGACTAAACTAATAACATTTATATGTGTCTGTCACCTTCTGAGGTAGAACCTCTATTTTCGGATATCAACGTCGAAGAAATATCAGCTAAACACCCAACAAATGTCAACACTGAATTTAAAAAAATAAGATCGCACTCCACCATGTAAATCACCAAAGGCATGAATCACATTGGATGGTCGCGCATGGAACATCGTTGTGATATACCTCCTGCATAATAAGTGTCTAAATAGTATCAAATAGCGCTGTTAAGTAAATTAGTAAATAGACAAGAATATCCATACGATCAATAATGACAGTAAATATGTTTTGTTTGACTTAAATGTAGTGAAAACTATAATAAATAAAGTTGAAATATAGAAACCTGTGTACGTTTTTGAAGTAGACTTGCTGCAAACAATTCTGCATCGATGAGTCTGTCCAATATTTACATTAATAATAAATAAAGTGAAAATTTATCTAAGAAACGGAATTATTTCTTTATACGTGAAATAAAGTATATAAATGCACAACGGAATTTATTATTACAACAGTGATTACTTAATATGAAATTAAAATATATATTAGGTTGAGTAAAAAGTAAGCAACATTTTCAACCATGAAGAATTTATGCCGAATTTTTGTAGAGTTTTGAAATTTTTAAAATATTTTTTTGAAATTGTCTGATAATACAGACATAAACTTGCCCAAATGCACTAAATGAACTAAAAACTGCTACTCCTCCATCCCAGACTGGTCAACAGAAGAAGACCAATCGTTCTTCATGACAATGCTCGAGCACACGTTTCACAAATGATGCTCCAGAAGTTGTTGGAATTTGGCTACGAAGTTTTTCTCCACCCAGCTTATTCCCCAGACCTTTCTCTTATTGAATACCACTTTTTCAAGCACCTTGATGGTTTCCCGCGAGAGGAGTTAAAAAATCAAACTGATGCTGAAAGTGCGTTCAAAGAGTTCATCAGCTCCAGAATTCTAGATTTTTATGTTACCGGAATAAACAAACTTGTAACTCGTTGGCAAAAATGTATTAATTGTAATGGTACTTACTTTGATGAAAAAATCTTCCGCATTGTTGAAATATATTGTGATGAATTTCATGTTTCCAAACGTTGCTTACTTTCTACTTAACCTGAGAGTTAGTATCAAAAGCATAAACAAGAGTAGCCAATATTTCTGAATTCATGGAATATGTGAAAGACAAGCCAGTAAACAGCTAGGTAGATATTTCTCAATATTTAAACAAATGCAACTCGGAAGATTTCTCCAAGACTGCGGAAAATTTATTAAGTGATTTGACAAATTAACCGTAGGAATACATATCTAAATATATAATCAATCTTTGATGAGTTTCTTTATTTCTCGTAACGAGAACAATGACAGAGATGTTTAACGTATTAAAATATTCATCCCACAATTACGATAATTCTTCAAACAACAATCTCATTTGTACATCAATTTCCGTGAATGTCATGAATTCTCTATATATTTATATTATAATCGTTTGTGGTGGACCATGTCCATCTGACCAAACTTGATTGTTTATTCATTTTCAACTTAAACCACCAAAATTTGTTATCAGAGAGTCACAAGTCCAGAAATATGAGGGGAAAGGGACATTTTACTGAATCTTACTCACCACTTGACTGATAAGAAGATGAAACGCGAAGTTGCATTCGAAGCGACACAAAGTACCAGAACAAATCCCTCAAAATAGTTTTCTTGACGCTCAAACGTTTCAACCACTTACTCACCTCTGCACCTACAATAAAATTCCGATATGCTCCCACACAACACCTGCACGCTGGTCCATACAGCCATTTCTGACAACACTTCATAGGATTACATTTCACCATATTAACGTTTTATCACATGTTTCTCTCCATTTCGTTTCTGCTCGTTCATTTGTTACCGGCCGATTACTGTTTTATATTATCTTTTTATTTTTATTTTGGAAGAATATCATCCAAATCATCGAATGTACACCTTTGCCTTTATAATACCTGTTCTTCCTGCACTTTTTAGGCTTCCGTGTGCACGTGTGTTCGTGCGTGAATGTGCATGTGCGCGCGCATATGACTATATGTACTCATATATGATATATATTTATAGATAGATATATACGTATATATAATAACACACACACACACACACACATATATATGTATAAATAATCATAAGTATAGCCCAAAAGAAGTAAAAACCAAATTGAAAAATTCTTTATGGTCACAGCCGTTCCATCACTGAGAACGGATGTGAGCCTTCAGACTTAAATGCTATTTTGCCTCTCACTTCACCTGATATTTAATGATTATTATGTACACTACAGTAATAATATTACTGATAGGGGTTTTCTTAATTTTTCAGGAGCGTAGTTAAGTTAAATATCTCCTGGGTTTTATTATTGTTTAACCTGATAGTTGGTTTGTAGCTTCAATGTTTACCACGACTGAGCTTACTTGTATGCATGAAACTATATATGAATCTATACATGTATCTATATATGACTCTCTCTCTCTTTCTCTCTCTCTCTCTCTCTCTCAGTATATGTGTGTGTGTGTGTGTGTGTGTGCGTGCGTGTGTGTGTGTGTGTGTATTAGTGAAGTTAGTTTTAACTAATATTATTCCCTTTTTCTTCTATTTTCAGGCCGTGAACCCGAGTGAAAACAGATACCTTTACAAGTGTCATTGTAGCATATACGAAGGTGATCGGATGTTACTTCAATTAACCTTAACGCCATCGTCGATGTTACGACCATAACAGTTGATATTCTTAATGACATAAACTAATTAAGCCTCAATTTAAAGGCAGAGATCTGAGTTGAATTAGTAAATTGCCAGTAAAATTGGACGTAGAAAACAACAACAATCTCAGTTACAACAACAATAACTATTACTACTACTGCTCCTATCACCTCCACCATCAGCGATGTGTACGCCTTCCTATATATTCCTTGTTCTCTTTATCGCATTCACTGACAAAATCAAAGGTAAGTCTCTATATATTAGTCTCTATTCGCCTTCCCTGTGTTTGTTGAAGTCTTAATCCTATTTAGAACCGATGATTCTACAGTGTCCTTTTGCATTGCTTTTCTGTTTCAGCTTAACAGAACATTGTTTTTGTGTGCCATATAAAATTATTATTAAATAAACAGGAATGATTATTGCGATATATTGCTGGTGGCAACGTGTATCTTTTTCTAAAGAATGGACACCGCATTTATGATGTATTAGAACACAAGATAAAACTTTAAATACTTAACAAAATATATATTTAAATGTTTACGCATTTGTATATATTGCGCTTTGTTTAAGAAGTGAAAGCAAAATGATACAATTTGTTTTTTACCAAAAATTATATTTCTAGCTTTACATAATTTTATTTCATGAATTTATGATTTCATTATTGATTAGTATGCTTGTGTGTGTATGTGTGTTTGTGTGACGTTGCTTGTAATTGCTCTCCTGGTGATTCTATAGCATTGACAAATTCAGCTAGCTGGAACGAGTCAAAGACTAAAAGATTTCTTTGTGTCTCCTGACTCACCTTTATTTTACTGAATCAGTTTTATGAAGCGATTCATTTTGTTGCCGTTACGATTTTTTGAGAGATTTATTTGGAATTCTATCCTGATATGTTGTTTGTTTTTTTTAATTTAGATAATTAGCCTTACAAAAGGAACAATATAATTATAAACGACATTGTTGAACAAGATTGTCCCATCATTCAGACAGAAAAAACCTCTATGTCTGATGAAATGTCTTCAGCTCTAGGAATTCATAACTTTGCATCCTGGCATTTCCGTCACAAAATATTTTAACAGCTAATCTATAATCCCAACAGGAACTAAAGTTTCAGCCAAATTAGTATGTCATACACTTTTTAATGTGCATAATGTTACGATTAGTATCACCTGCCTAAAGAACATCTCTCCGATATCATCTCGCAATCACTCCCCGGCAACAAAAAAAGTTATACGTCTACGCAAGATTTCCTCCACGCACCTGCTTGCTCCTCACGAAAGCAATCCACTTTCCTGTCACTTGATGGGATTTTGGTTTCTTAAAAGTGTATTGATAGGGTAACTCTTAATACTCTTGATGGTATCGTAAGTAATTATGCAGGAATCGATGTCAATGACTTCAAGAAAACATTCATTCAGCATATGCACACCTTCGGGGAACCTGTGCATGTACGTGGATTGCGCTAGGAATCACGCCTTAAAACAGCACCACGTTTGATTATACGATCCTTCTGCGCGCGCGTGTGTATGAGAGGGAGAGAGAGAGAGAGAGAGATCTTTATTGCTAAATAAGTTGATATACTACTGGAACATCTTTGACAACACGAACAAGACCTTTCACAAAAAAGTTACTGAAGGTCAGCGACAACACCAACGCTAAAATCATCAGAACAAACACAACTGTCCAAGGTCAGAATTGGTCCTTTATATTATGAATTCTTCTGTTAGAAATACCTGCCAAATCTTCATATCACTCGTTGCTTCCAAAAACGAGTGACATTGAAGAATTTAGCCCTGAATATATTACGGTTAAAACAAGATAGGGATGCCAGGGCTGAAATGCGTCGTCCATGTCAAAGCTAGCTTTGGCAGACCACATAAAGAATAACAATGTGTACAGAAGAAACAAACGTATTTACGAGATAATCAATGAAAAGAATCTAAACACCCAGTGTTCGGCGGCGCAACAGCACTACTATTAATCACTCTATGAAATTCAATTAATTTTAATGCTACTGCAAAGCTTCATTCTGCAAATCGTATATCAACTTATTTAGCAATAAAGATACAACATCTTCAAATGAACCACATCAAAGAATTTACACTTCACTGCTCCGACATTTTATAATTAACAAAACTAACTAAGGTAAAAGATTATGTAAAATCAGTAGCAGCAGTATATCTATCTATCTATCTATCTATCTATCTATCTATCTATCTATGTATATCTATATATCTATCTCTATTTCTGTCTGTCTGTCTCCCTCTGTAAATATAGAATATATGTGTATGTGTGAGTGTCTGTAAACTTATATATGTGTCTATGCATATATGTGTGTATACATATATGTATGAGTGTATATATTTATAAGTGTGTGAATGTATATATATATATATATATATATACCAATACATGCACATCAATTTCCTGACTATTCTCTCTATTTGTCGTTCTTTCTCTCTTCGTCTCACCCTCTCCCATTTGCACATATTTATGCACATATATACACTGAGGGAGGGAGAGAAAGAGAAACATATACACTTGCAGAATCGTACTTAGAAATACCTGCACAAGACATAAAATTAGGTCACACATTTTGGTGTACAACCTGAAATCTCATAGGTCACTATTAGCATTATCAAGACACACAGCCATACATACGGCACACACACACACACACACACACACACAC
The DNA here is from genome assembly GCF_046866305.1 of Octopus bimaculoides. Classification (NCBI taxonomy): domain Eukaryota; kingdom Metazoa; phylum Mollusca; class Cephalopoda; order Octopoda; family Octopodidae; genus Octopus; species Octopus bimaculoides. The sequence continues at coordinate 1,455,181 of NC_142934.1, read as the reverse complement.
ATGCATACAGACAGTATAAACACATATATACGCACATTCATACGGAGTTACATACTCCGACATGTACTGTATACACCTACATATATACATAGATGATACATACATGCATAAATGCAGTCGTATACAGAACATATTAATGTACACGTTTGCATATCTATATATACACACACATATATACATACCCTACACATAGTTGTATATATAGATAGATGCGTACATATAGACATACATGCACACATACAAGGTCGGATAGTCTTAAACACGAACATATTTACATACTTATGTGCATAAGCATATATACACACACACACACACACACACACACACACACAGACACACAGACACACACACACACACACACGTGTGTGTGTGTATATATCTATATATATGCATGTATAGATTCATAGACACTGTATATGTGTACATCAACTGCGGCAGACGACCATTCATTTACGTTTCCCAGTTAAAACCTGTTATACATCGGTTGGCTGCATTGATGCATAAAAAGACTGGTCGCTTGCGGTGACATATGGAAATACGTTACTGCTGTGAATTGGTTGCTATTGAAGAATTCCATCAATGCCTATATTGGCGTATAGTAGCAAGATAGAACAATGTTTTGGTTAGAATGGGGATTATTATGGTTTATTAATTATTCCCTGCCTATTCCCTAAGCTTTTTTTCTTTGTGTGTGTGTGTGTGTGTGTGTGTGTGTGTGAAGGAAAGAAATGGTTTATTTGCGGTCGATTATCTGTGGTAGCTGATCAAAGGATTGCAGATTTACACATGCAACCCTGTGTGACATACAAGATTCTAATTATATTCACAAATCTCCTGTTAGTAACAGAAAATAACACATTGAAATGACTGAGCGATCAGAATAAGTGTCCAACAGGAGAACACTGAGTTTGTAGCGTAGTTATCCATCTATGTGATTTAATAACCATATAACAATACTAATAGTAATGACAACAACAACAATAATAATACTTTCTTTTATTGGCCACAAGGGCTGAAAACAAAGAAAATAGGAACAATATAATACAAGGGACAAGTGGGGTGCTGAACAATGTCGAGTATACAATAAGTAACAAAAAATAGCAAAACAATTTAACAATGAAAATTCCAGTGACTATTCCAGTTATTTGATTAAACGGCTCCCTGCCCCCCCCCCCCACGCATGTAGTGTAATTCACGAGTATAGTCAACGTGATATGGTGTGGGGTTTCGCTGGACTTTTGAAAATACAAATCCTATCTCTGCAAAGCGTTTTTGTAGAGTTTCAGGTAGAACAAAAAATCAAAATGAAAAAAAGAAGTCTCGAATATTGCTGAGTGAAAGCGAACTCAGATTTTTCTAAATGCAGGCTGAACACATTAACCACTCGGCCATCTCTTTCCTCGATCCGCGCCCCTTCAATTATAACAGACTTGCAGATAGGCAATGACATACACATTGCGATACGTTTCATGTACGTGTTTCGCACGCTCTAGATATCACTGAAATCTATTTGTGACTATTTTGGTATTGATTAGCACCTTCAAAATCTATCCAGCAATAAATACCCTACAAAATCTACCCGTAAATAATTACCACATACAATCTACCCGTAAATAACTACCTTTACATTTTACCTGTAAAGAACTCTTCCCTGCATACTCTACTAGCAAATCTCTTTCTTACAAACTCGTTTCCCTCGTAATTGTTGCCATAAAACCTGGAATTAAGTTCTGCTTCTTTGGCTCTGTAAATAAGAAACGGAAAAATATATTTGATGGAATCAAACGATTTATGCAATGCCAGAAAAATCGGTCAAAGATAATTGTTTGGCTGAGCTGCAGTCTTTGATAAATGTAAATATGACAGTAGCGACATCTAGTGCGCTACTCACAGACGACTTGTTTGATTGATTAAAGGAAGCGCGAATGTTTGCCCGATGGCTGCTGGATTCATATTCGAAAGAGTAGAATAGAGAACGAGCACACCTGCTATAGTTGTTGTTGTCGGTATTCAAACCTAGGTCTGTCCTCATGGAGAAAATATATAATCAGATGCATTCAACTTGTGACTCTCCCATCCTTTTTC
>NC_142934.1:1435596-1448096 GCF_046866305.1 Octopus bimaculoides | reverse complement strand
TATGATGATGATGATGATGATCTTTTCTCCCGCCATGCCTCTGTCTACCCCTCCATCCTCTCTCTCCCCTTCGTAGTTTTTCCTTAAGGTCTTCAGGTTCTGGCTATATATAAATGAGAAACCCATTCTAAATTATCTCGCTGACGTACTACGACGAAATACCCAAGATGCAGATAAGATAGAGATTTTTTATTTATTTACGGCCTCAAACATCTCAATACCTTGCGCTTTAGTTTTGCCCCCTATTATTTATCTTGTTTCTCTCCATGAAATTCAATTGAATTCAGTTGTTGTCTTAAATTCATGCTTATTCATTTTCTAAGCTTCCTAAATTCATGCTACGTTATATTCTAATCACCCAGAATTCATTGCTCTTTTAAAAAATTACGATTTATGCATTGTTGTCTCTCAAATATTTAAAATCTACAATTAAGAGCCCTATCTACTCGCTGGCGGTAACCCGCCCTCCCACCCCCTCCACCGGAAGTTCATTCGTCTGTCATCCCTCTGTCATCCCACCCCCTCCACCGGAAGTTCATTCCTCTGTCATCCCACCCCCTCCACCGGAAGTTCATTCCTCTGTCATCCCACCCCCTCCACCGGAAGTTCATTCCTCTGCCATCCCACCCCCTCCACCGGAAGTTCATTCCTCTGTCATCCCGCCCCTCCACCGGAAGTTCATTCCTCTGTCATCCCACCCCCTCCACCGGAAGTTCATTCCTCTGTCATCCCACCCCCTCCACCGGAAGTTCATTCCTCTGCCATCCCACCCCCTCCACCGGAAGTTCATTTCTCTGTCATCCCGCCCCTCCACCGGAAGTTCATTCCTCTGTCATCCCACCCCCTCCACCGGAAGTTCATTCCTCTGTCATCCCACCCCCTCCACCGGAAGTTCATTCCTCTGTCATCCCACCCCCTCCACCGGAAGTTCATTCCTCTGTCATCCCACCCCCTCCACCGGAAGTTCATTCCTCTGTCATCCCACCCCCTCCACCGGAAGTTCATTCCTCTGTCATCCCACCCCTCCACCGGAAGTTCATTCCTCTGCCATCCCACCCCCTCCACCGGAAGTTCATTTCTTTGTCATCCCGCCCCTCCACCGGAAGTTCATTCCTCTGTCATCCCACCCCCTCCACCGGAAGTTCATTCCTCTGTCATCCCACCCCTCCACCGGAAGTTCATTCCTCTGCCATCCCACCCCCTCCACCGGAAGTTCATTCCTCTGTCATCCCACCCCCTCCACCGGAAGTTCATTCCTCTGTCATCCCGCCCCCTCCACCGGAAGTTCATCCCTCTGTCATCCTGTCAACCTCGGCTGTCTCCCGGAACCCATCTAGTGGCCTTGGCCATCCTCTCCCCCACCTTTGGGTAGCGCATTAAGGTTGAGAAATGTTTGCAGGTTGTAGGTACTGTTTTGCTTATGAATTCTTCCAATTGCAAGTTTTCTTTTCAGGTACACGACACTGCTTTTCCCCTTCCCAGGCTACAGGCCCACACCCCCAACACCCATACTGTTAGGATTGGCACTCTCAACGTCGGCACGCTGAAAGGTAGATCTGGTGAAATTGTTGAGATGCTTGAACGGAGATGCGTAGATATGTGCTGCATCCAGGAAGTAAGATGGAGAGGAGGTTCTGCAAGGTTCCTCACAGGCAAAGAACACAGGTACAAGATTTTCTGGGCAGGGAACACTGACGGGGTCGGGGGCGTAGGAATACTTCTAGCGGAGAAATGGGTGGATAAGGTAATCGAGGTCGTTAGAGTAAGTGACAGAGTACTTAAGATCAGACTAGTGCTTCATCATAGATTAGCTACTGTCATCTCAGCCTATGCACCTCAACCTGGGCTACCAGATGGTCTGAAAGACCAATTCTATGACACCCTCTTGCAAACTACCTCGTCGACGAGTGACAGGGACCTTCTCTTTGTGGCTGGAGACTTCAACGGTCATGTCGGACGTCGTGCTGGGGGCTTCCATGGCATACATGGAGGCTATGGCTTCGGTTCCCGCAACGAGGAGGGAACCAGACTGCTGGAGTTCTGTGATGCAACCAATCTTATGGTCTGCAATACCAACTTCAGGAAACCTGCCAGTCACCTAGTCACCTACCGCTCCGGCAGACACTCTAGCCAAATCGACTACATCCTCGCCAGAAATAGGGAAAGAGGGCGGCTTATAAATGCCAAAACCTACCCTGGCGAAGAATGTACCCCACAACATAGATTAGTAGTTAGCGACTTTGGGATCAAGGCAAAATGGGTGCCCAGAATTAGACAGGCTTGGAGAAGAAGGGTGTGGAAGCTTAAAGACCCTGCAAACGGACAGAGACTTAGAGACAAGTTACTTGAAGCATTTAACGAAATAGAAGGGGATATAGCATCATACAACGTGGAAGACAATTGGAGATTTCTGCGGGACAACCTGTTGAAAGCCACCGACCAGATTTGTGGGTGGTGTAAGGTCCCCTCCCAACCCAGAGTAACGTGGTGGTGGAACAAGGAGGTAGACAGGGCTATTAGACAAAAGAAACAAGCTTGGAAGGACTGGAAGAACGGTGGTAGCAGGGAATTGTACCAATGTGCCAGAAGGGAGGCTAGGCGACAGGTTTATTTAGCCAGAGGGGAAGCAGATAAGGAAAGATTTGCCAATGTTCTGCGCCGTGAGGACCAAAGACTCGAGGTATTTCGTGTTGCAAGACAGTGTAGGAGAGAGAATAGTGATGTTGTAGGAGAGAAATGTGTTCGCATGGATGATGGTACGCTTGCATTAAATGAGGATGCAAAGAAAGAGGTCTGGAGATGCCACTACGATAGATTGCTTAATAAAGAGAATGAATGGGAGAAAGAGAGCCTGCCTTATGTCGACCCAATAGAGGGACCAGCTATCCGAGTTGATAGTACCAGGGTAGATAAAGCAATTAAGAGTATGAAGACCGGGAAAGCCCCCGGCCCATCAGGAATCACTGCAGAGATGCTCAAAATATCTGCCAGTGTTGGCTATAGCCTAGTCACCCGTATTACGAACCAGGTGATACACGAAGGAGTCATACCCTATGACTGGTGTAGCAGCATCATAGTCAACTGCTACAAAGGTAAAGGGGACGCTTTAGATACAAATAATTACAGAGGCATCAAGCTGTTAGATCAGGTTATGAAAGTTACAGAGAGGGTCATAGCCCAACTAATTAGGGAGCGAATCAATTTAGATGAGATGCAGTTTGGGTTCGTGCCAGGTAAAAGCACTACTGATGCCTTATTTCTAGTGAGACAGTTGCAAGAGAAATACCTAGCCAAGGATAAACCTCTGTACCTGGCTTTCGTTGACATGGAGAAAGCCTTTGACAGGGTCCCCCGATCCCTTATCTGGTGGTCAATGAGGAAACTTGGGATAGAAGAATGGCTAGTGAGAGCTGTGCGAGCCATGTACAGAGATGCGGCCAGTAAGGTGAGGGTTGGAAATGAGTACAGCAATGAATTCCGGGTAGAGGTAGGGGTCCACCAAGGTTCCGTCCTCAGCCCCCTATTATTTACCATAGTCCTCCAGGCAATCACAGAGGAGTTCAAGACAGGTTGCCCCTGGGAGCTCCTCTATGCTGATGACCTTGCCCTAATTGCGGAGTCACTATCAGAACTAGAGGAGAAGTTTCAGGTGTGGAAGCAAGGTCTAGAATTGAAGGGCCTTAGAGTCAACCTAGCTAAAACCAAAATCCTAATAAGTAGGAAGGTAGATAAAACACAAACCCCTTCAGGTAGATGGCCCTGCTCAGTATGTAGAAAAGGAGTAGGTAGTAACTCTATAAGATGTACCCGGTGCAAGCTATGGACACATAAGAGGTGCAGCAACATCAAAGGCAGGTTAACTAGCAAGTTAGTTTTTGTTTGTGGCAGATGTTCAGGTGCAATAAAGACTGCAAACAAACAGGAAACAACTTCTATCTCATTCCAGGGTGAAAAACTAGAGGTAGTCGATAGCTTCCGCTATCTGGGCGACCAAGTTAGTAGTGGGGGTGGGTGCGCTGAAAGTGTAGCTGCTAGAATAAGAATAGCCTGGGCAAAGTTTAGAGAGCTCTTACCCCTGCTGGCGACAAAGGGACTCTCACTCAGAGTAAAAGGCAGACTGTATGACGCATGCGTACGAACAACCATGCTACATGGCAGTGAAACATGGGCTGTAACTGCTGAGGACATACGTAAGCTCGCAAGGAATGAAGCCAGTATGCTCCGTTGGATGTGTAATGTCAATGTGAATACCCGTCAGAGTGTAAGTATCTTGAGAGAAAAGCTGAACATTAGAAGCATCAGTTGTGGCGTGCAAGAGAGACGATTGCGCTGGTATGGACATGTGGTGAGAATGGAGGAGGATAGCTGCGTGAAAAAGTGCCACACCCTAACAGTTGAGGGAACCCGTGGAAGAGGTAGGCCCAGAAAGACCTGGGCTGAGGTGGTGAGGCAAGACCTTCGTACATTGGGCCTCACCGAGGCGATGACTACGGACCGAGACCTTTGGAAATGGGCTGTGCGTGAGAAGACCCGGCAAGCCAAGTAAGATCGTTGCCAGTGCCCCTGGACTGGTTCTTGTGCGGGTGGCACATGAGATGCACCATTTTGAGCGTGGCCGTTGCCAGTACCGCCTGACTGGCTCCTGTAGGATTTTCGAGCGAGATCGTTGCCAGTGCCCCTGGACTGGCTTGTGCGGGTGGCACATAAAAGACACCATTTCGAGCGTGGCCGTTTTCGTGCGGGTGACACGTAAAAGCACCCACTACACTCTCTGAGTGGTTGGCGTTAGGAAGGGCATCCAGCTGTAGAAACTCTGCCAAATCAGACTGGAGCCTGGTGTTGCCATCCGGTTTCACCAGTCCTCAGTCAAATCGTCCAACCTATGCTAGCACGGAAAGCGGACGTTAAACGATGATGATGATGATGATGATGATATATATATATATATATATACGTACACACACGAATGAGTCAATGTGTTTCTTACATTTTACATTTATTGAGCTAACAAAATAACCGGAAGCAACTGGCCTTAAAAAAATTCATCAAAAAGACGAGTAATTATTGCAAGAAAAGATAAAATGGTAATTTATCCCAGGAGGGGTGAGACACATTTTTAAAATGGAAGTGAACGTATAACTTCATAATGAAACCAGCAAGAGCGGTGAATAAAAACAGTTTTGCTTTTCTTCGTTTTCGATGGTTAGCTGTTATTTCGATTAATTAGTTTTAATCTAAAGTCTCACTTGTAAATCTAATATAACCAATTGGTTGAAGAATAAAAAAAAAAGGCAGAACCATGGGAGGGTGGTAGTAGTTGATACAGCAAATGTAGACTAGAAAAGACTGATTACATATAACTCAAGAGAGAGAGGGAGATAGATAATAATAATAATAATAATAAAGCAACAATAACAATAATAATAACAATAATAATAATAATAATAATAATAATAATTTCTACTATAAGAATTGAAATTTGTGCGGAGGGAGCTAGTCGATTAGATCGACCCAGTACGTAACTGTTACTTAATTTATCGAACACGAAAAGCTGAAAGGCAAAGTTGACCTCGGTGGAATTTGAATTGAGAACGTAGCGACAGACGCAACACCGCTAAGCATTTCGCCCGGCATGCTAACAATTCTGCCAGCTCACCGCCATAATAATAATAATGATAATAATAATGGCTTTAAATTTTGCCATAAGAGCAGCCATTTTTGTGGGAGAGTATTAGTCGATTACATCAAGTCCAGTGTTTAACTGGTACTTAATTTATAGGCCCCGAAAGAATGTTGAGACAATTTAGTGTCTATTTCTCAGCATATAGGCTAGAAAAATTTTCTAAGCCATTATTATAAATATGCATATGATTTTCACCTTAATTGGTTTTGTTTTGTATGCTGCCCACTGATAATTTAAAAAAAAGAACAGTTTTATCCTCTATTATTATTATTATATATATATATATATATATATATATATATATATATACATACATACATATACACCGAGAAGCTTCTTTCAGTTTCCATCTACCATATTCACTGACAAAACTGTATTCTGCCCGAGCAAAGTCTTATAAGTGAATTTGAAATCGCCAATGTTGTCACGCCGTGGGACTGTAACCCAGAACCATGTGGTTGGAAAGCACGCTTCTTACCACACGACCATGCATGAGACTACCCACGCAGTCCTACCTCCACGCGCACTCACGCACACACAGAGAAACACACGCGCACACATACGTACATACATACATACAAGCACATACATACATTTATATATCCAGCCCATATCTCGTGATGTTTTTCTATTCAATTTTAATCTAAACACATTATATTTTAAAGCACATTGAAATAATATTTGTTTCTAAACGCGTTTAATTATGAAATATATTAAAAGAATATTGTGATAAAATTAAAGATCCATTTTTATGACCGAGCTATACATCATATTTGCGGAAAGCTAGAGAAAAATTACGAAAACAGAAGTGATTCTGTTGATCGCGGCTAATCCAATTAGGAATGATATGAAAATTTAACAAATAACAAATGTTGGTTTTAATGAACAAAAAACCAAAAATGTTTCGCCGGAAGTTAGTAGTTTTATCAGTTACTTTCCGCAGGAGAACCCCTACAATTTCTTCAGAATCTCCGTATGGATTATATTTTCACCTTGTTTACATATAAAGATACACATCTAGCGAAAAGATGTCAATGCTTAGGTGATCAGTTGTTCTGAAAATAAATCACATAATGATTGCATATCGAAAATAGACAAGGGCGCACACACACATAACACACAAATATATACGAATACACTCACACCCACATATATTCACAAATATATTCCAAACGATAATTATAAATGCGAAACCACTGACAATTAAAGGACTCTGGTGTGGATTAGATGCCGAAAATAATACATTGTATTTTACATTAAAACGTGATTCTTAACACTTAGCCACATGTTTCGCTCTATGCGAAATTTTGGAACGACTGATGTATTGGTTCAATTGATGGATTTTAATACAAATATCAAAATGAAATACCTGACCACAAGTTGCTTCGAAATTTAGAATAGAAATAGGTTTTACATTAATTTGAAATTAGTGAAGGAGGTGGGTTGTAACTGTAGGAGGATTGACTTGTCTCTGTAAAATTTGAAGGATTAATTACGATTATATATATATATATATATATATATATATATATATATATGGTCAAAATAAACAACAAAGATATCCAAAGTAATGCAGTACGATCGTTTCAGGCAACTCCATTTAATTGAACAATGCAAACATTACATCAATTTAAATGCAGAGAAATCCTCAGCTGCACATTGTTCTATTAAATGGAGTTGCATGAAACGATCATACTGCATTACCTCTGGATAGCCTTGTTGCTTATTTTGATTCTAATCACCTTATTTTGAAACTGTATAGATAATACCGTTCTAAATTCTGGTGCCTCAACTTAAGTACCATTTTCATCTGAATCTAAATTTTTGTTGAACACTCTCTCTCTCTCACTCACACTCACACACACACACACACACACACACATATACATATATATATATATATATATATATATATATATATATATATATATATATATATATATATATATAGAGAGAGAGAGAGAGAGAGAGAGAGAGAGAGAGAGAGAGAGAGTGCGTGAAAAATGGACTTTAGAACTAAGAGAGTTTCTGTCTTTCTTCGTTTGAAATCTAGGTAAACTTCTTTTGAGAACGTTGCCGCCGTGGGTGTAACTGGTTTTCATATTATAATCAAACGGTAAGGTCGCATATTTGCTTGCGCGTTTTTAACGAGTATTACATCATGATGTTCAATAAATTCCCTACTACACATATCTCTAGGGACCTGCAGTTGCTTGGTATCAAGCATATTGTGTAATATGTAGTTTCATTTTATAATTTTTTTCATATTAAGGTTTAAGGAAAATGTATTTTATAACTGGTACTAAAAACTTGATGTGTCAGAGTGTGTTTTGCTGCTTAGATTATTATTATTATCATTTCTCAAAATGTTTGACTAATTTTTGCATTTTGTTATGAAAGCATTCATCTACTCAAAGTTATTCTCATCTGTACCCAAATGTTAGTCGAAAGTGGAATAGAGGAGTTCTTGTATTCTCTTCACCCCATGTGGCTCCGAATCATTTGCATCAAGGGTCAGTCTGCCTCGTTTGGAGTTTTTCGTATTTCCAATCCGAAGCTATCTTATTACCCATACTAAACTGCCACAACACCGAGACGAACGTTGTTGTCGTTGTTGTTATTATTACTACGATTATTATTCGTAGTAGTAGTAGTAGCATTTCTACTACTACTACTACTACTACTACTACTACTACTACTACTACTACTACTACTACTACTACTACTATCACCGTCATCATTATTAGTGTTAAATATTTTTCATTAATGTCTTAATACTGCCATTATCACCTTATTTATGAAGTCGTTCAACAGTTGGCGGTTTCTGTGTAATGTGCCACGCATAATGAATAACGTGACTGCCGTTGTCAATGTATTCATACGATTATTGCCGTTTTTCTATCACACAACCTGTTTATAACAACGTGTAAACAGTGCAAATATTTCCCTGCTAATTACCAGATTGTAATAGCAGCAAATAAATTCAAATTATGATACATGATATCAGTCCATGTTTATTTCCTCTTCGACTTTAATTTAATAAATGAAAATTAATATAAGCCGATAAATAAACAGTTGTTATTGAATGGGCGGAGGGCGATATAACACTGCAGTTTTATAATATTTAGTATTTGATGAAGAATCGCCATCTTTAATATTTATTTCTAGTTTTTTTCTCTCTTTATATTTATATTTATATATATTTTTATGCTTCAATACGTTTTTAACGCTTACCACAATTTTTCTCTCTTATTTAGTCTTTGTTTTTGTTTGTTTGTTTCTCTCTCCCTCTCTCTGTCTCTCTGTTGTCTCTCCCTCTCTCTCTCTTGCCCTCTCTTTTTTTGTATTTCATTATATTGCTTCAACCATAACGGTTACAACAACAACGGTGGCATCAACATCATCACCAGTAGCAGAAGCAGCATAATCATTATCATCATCGTCATCATCATCATCGTCATCATCGTCATCATCATCATCATCATAGATATCGTTGGCGCTGAGATAGTCATCACCCTAATTACCATTATTTTCACAGCCGTCATCAATCCTATGACATCATCATCAAAATTATATTCATAAATTTTAAAAAATTAGAATCGTTAGAGCGTCGTAATAAAATGCCTTGCAGTATATATTCCCTTTCTTTGCAATCTGATTTCAAATATTACTTCACTGATATTTTCCTTTCATCGCCCCGAGGTCAATAAAAAAGCTCACTTAAGTTCAGATGTTGCAATCTCAGCAGCCTCCCTGAGCACATCGCACCCTGGTAAGCTCATCAGCTGAGAGCACCAATCGAGGGGAGGGGGCTTGTCACTTACAGTGAACCCTGGACCTGTCTGGTATTTTAATTTATCGTTCCCTGAAAGATGAAAAACGATGTTGATCCCAGTAGGATTTTAACTCAGAACCTAAACAGTGAGAACAAATGCCAAAATAGATTTTATTCGACGCACTGACGCTTTTGCATTTTCTTACTCGTTTGTAATTTAGGGCGAAGACCAGAAGAGTAATTAGCTAATTTCACCGAACTCGGTATCTGAATGCTTCTTTACATCGTTGACTTTACAGCGATGAAACGCAAATTTTAGTAAAGGAACCCAGAACGTATAATTGGGATCATTTACCGCATATTTAGTGTATTAACTATGACATTACAATTTCTAATTCTTTGCTTTTTCTAATACATCAATAATCGACTTTGGTTTTCTGTTATCTGTATTCAGTTTCTTCGATCCTGTTATCGTGAAATCATTTATCTCCATTCTAATCCCTTCTACCTAAATCACTCTTTCTCTCTCGTTCTCTACATGTCTGCAAGGGTAACCACATCCTGTTTTCCAAAGTCATGATTTTTTCCTAGTTTCTGTCCATCGCAAACTGATTGGTTGGTTTAGTATTTGTCCTGCATCTGCCTGTTGATTGCGTCATACATATAATTTCCACAGTTATGTCTATCTCATAAACTGATATTTTTAGATCTAATGTCGTTAATATATTTTGTATGTATATTATTTCGGATGGGTAAATGTTTATTGTTCAATAGACACCACTTTATCGCAATTGATATCAAAACTTAAGATTCAACGAAGAGGATTTTAATAACAATGATTTCTGTTCTTTTAGCACGAGACATTTTAAATTTTGCGAACTAAAAATTGTACCATGATATGTGCTTGACTGCACACTTTCAAAATTACAAAAATATTCTTGTCGTAGAATATTCATATTCGCAGACTGTCAGACAACACAATGAATCTTTGGACGAATATAAAGCATTTAATTGACAAATAAAGACAAACGTTATCACACAGTTATAAACACTTATTTTTTATATTTTGAGTAGCGGATATTTTTGGCAAAAATCGTGTCCTTTTCACAGTGAAACGATTAAAATAAGGTATACTAAGGAATATCATGCCTTTGGATTGAACACACTAAGCACAATCAGGGATTTTGACACAATAATATCATATTTATGTTTCTGTGTGGGTGTGCATATAAATGTATGCTGCTGTTTGCAGCTTTGCATATGAGGGGTGGGGGAATGCACGTTTATAAATTGCAAAATTCGGAAACTAAAGACTGAAATTGAGGCAAGATTGAAAGTTAGCAAAACAGCTTCAATTATAAGTCAAAGACACTTTAGAGTATTGGTTTGAACATATTTCAATTGTTTCTTTTTTCTTTTTGTAATAAATAAACATACATAAATTAGTTTTTCGTTTATAATATATTTCATACACAAACACACATACACACACACATTTATATATATATTTATACAATCACACACACACACACACATGTATACAGCATATATATATATTAATAATTATAATAATTATATGTATGTGTATATATATATATACATATGTGTGTGCGCGTGTTTGTATATTCATATTTTGAGTTCTATTTTTCTTGTTTGCATCACCAAACTTATACATACATACACGTATGATTATATATATGCATATATATATAAATATATAAACATACGCACACACAAACACATATATACGTATATATATATATATATAAATAAATATATATATATATATATATATATATATATATATATATATATATATATATATGAGCTTCTACACTTTGGTCTATGTAATTATATTAACTCATCCTGTATCATTCCCTTCCTCATTATCAGGATGTTTGTCTTCGTTATAAATTACACACTTTTTCTTCCTAGTATGCTTTACTTATTATATACGTCTTGAAATATTTTTTCTTCTCCTCATGTTTATTTGATAGGACTTCCAACATATAAAACGAAGCATTATGAACATTGCTGTTATTCTTCTTCTTCTTCTTCTTCTTCTTCTTCTTCTTCTTCTTCTTCTTCTTCTTCTTCTTCTTCTTCTTCTTCTTCTTCTTCTTCTTCTTCTTCTTCTTCTTCTTCTTCTTCTTCTGCTTCTTCTTCTTCTTCTTCTTCTTCTTCTTCTTCTTCTTCTTCTTCTTCTTCTTCTTCTTCTTCTTCTTCTTCTTCTTATTAATTTGTTGTTGATGATGTTGTAATATTCACTAACCAATTTTGGTAACATGATTGATTATTCTTTTTAATTTCTTCTGTTTATAAATATGACACTGAAACAAATTTTTTTTTTCATTTTCTAAATTTTTAGCGTCTTTTTCTTCTTTTTTCTTTTAGAAAAACTAAGAAATGAAAACAAGAAAAATGACAAATATGTTTGCTTTTTCTGTTGTTTTTCTTTTCGCCTTAATTGTCTAATTAGCTTTAAATTTAATTATCATTTCGATTTTTATGTAATTATAATGTGATCAGCTCGAAATTTTGTTACAGAAACAATTTATATACCTTACGTTCTCCTTTAGCATATATTGGTTACTAATTCCGTACCTATATTTTGGGTTGTGGGTGTATATATATATATATATGTATATATATATATATATAAATTCCTCATTCAAATATATTTACAGATATGTGTGTGTATCTATGTATATATATATATATATATGATTACACGCACACGGACACACACACACACACACACATATATATATATATACACATACACACAGGCACAGAAAATACAGTTTTAGATTCATTTACTCATTTCCTCTCTTTATCCATTTCAAACACATGCAGGTATTTTAAAATTCATTTAATCATTATTTGCAATTATTTGGAATTTTCGTCGCAATATCTGTAGCCTGGTCATTAACACACTACTACTCCTACTGGTCTGTGACGAGGCGACTTCGTAATGAATATGTGTGTGCGCGTGTGGAACTCTCATGGTTTAAGATATATTTTATTTCCTACAATCAACGC
>NC_142934.1:1425596-1430596 GCF_046866305.1 Octopus bimaculoides | reverse complement strand
ACACAGATACAGTGAATGAAAAGAGTGATAGAAAGAAAGAGAGCTCGACCGCTATAAAGTGTGAGTGTGGTTGGCGTTAGGCGGAGGTATATTTAAGTCTTTCTGATTTGGAAGAAGTTCCAACAGCGGAAAGTTTTGATCGAAGAAATAGAAGCTAACATTTCTTTTTATGACAAAAACAGCAGGCCTGATGTTCAAACATATATCCCGTTAGCTAAATTCTATAACAGAAACTTCTGTCACGTATCACCAATCTATTAAGGACTTGTCTACGTCAGAGAGGATCAAAGAGTGAACTCCGATAAAGACTACACGCTCCGCCCTAAGTCAAATAAGGCTTTATTAGCAACGTTCTTAAGCTGAGAACAACTTACAAAGGTGACCTCGGCCTACAGCATGCTCAGCCCACATTGATCTTCTCAAAAGCGTTACCCATAATGCCATCCATAAAGAGCGTAGAATCCTTTGATTTCTGCAACATGGAACGATCGATATTGGCGGTAGGAAAAATTGCACTCTATGAGGTAATGTGCATTCTTGTGAGTATGTGTATGTTAAGATACGCACATACATACATATATACATATATACATATATATATATATATATATATATATATATATATATATATATATATATATATATATATATATGCCTGCATACACATATATACAAACTTACATTTATAAATCATTCGTACATATTCACAAATTTGCACCCATTTCTTTCTCTTTCTTTCTCTCTTTCGCTCTCTACCTATCCCTCTATATATATGCACATACATGCACGCATATATATATATATATATATATATATATATATATATATATATATATATATATATATATATATATATATATATATATATAGAGAGAGAGAGAGATAGAGATAGACAGAGAAGGGGAGAACGAGAAAGAATTGCATCGTATGGTAACTTAAGCACGAACATTTAAATACACATAAACATACACACACACACACACACACATATTTACAGACACGTATATACGTTCATATATACATAAAACATACATACATATATGTAGCGTACATCTTGTTGCATGTGTAGAGATAAGATTCCGAAAATATTTGTCGCATTGAGGAAACTTTTAAATCATTTTCTATCGATTATTAGACTAAAACCAATACTTGCTTTTAAACATCTGCGTATGTATGTATATATATACACCCATACATTGAGTGCATACATTCATACACGAACACACACCCACGCACACATAATTTTAGTATTTTATATTTATCTACTCCGTCATGTATACGTTATATAGCAAATTTCTTCAATACACTTTTTGTAAATGAAAATTCTCTGCTCACCGATCAAAGTAGACAAGATAAATTATCTCCTCCTAAAAGGGAAGGAGGAGATAATCACCGCTAGGTGTTTCTTTGCCTTCTCTGTCTAAAGGTAACATCTAATCAATTCATTAATTTCTGCCTTTCCTTTGCAGACACCACTCAGTACATCTTTTCCTTATGTAAATCAATTATATATATACTTTTATATATACAGACAGTGACTAGTATAAATTGATAGTTCCTACGTAGATATCTTAGATATCTGAAACATTAGGCGATAAAGTGTTCCCTTGATTACCCTTTGCAGTTAGGCACCCAAATGCACCCGCAACATCCAATACTGAGTTGCAAATAACAGCAACGGTGAAACGTGCGTAGGGGCTGTTAATTGATAGTTGTGTGTATCCTAATTTCTTCACTACATATCACCTGTATATCATAATCCGTAAGTACAGGGGTCAAGTAACCACTATACAGGAAGTTGACTGGATGAGGATAATCTACATGGAACTCCAACTCTTACAATAGGAGTCGTACATCAAACTGTATAAACACCACATTTCACATATTTCTGAATGGAATAAAATCCAACCATTTAATATGGGGGCGATAGCATCACTTTGGTATGGAGCAGGAATTATAAAATGGCAAAAAATAGAAGTTAAGAAAACGGATCCCAAGACCAGAAAAATGTTGACAGTACACGGAGCCTTCCACCCTAAGAGTGACACTGATAGGCTGTACTTGGCCAAAAGAAAGGGTGGGAGAGGTTTGATCAGTGACCAGTACTGTGTCGAAGCAGAAGAAAACAACGACAACAGAATCAATGTGAAAGAAGTAAAAAAGAATGAACAACTATCACGATTTGAAGTGGAGAAATACGAAGGTTGTGGTCAATGAAGAGAGTAGATGCATTTGGAAGTATCAGCACTCAGCTACCAGCATGGCTGAAAAAGATTGGTGCAAGTGTGAAGGTAGAACTACAAAAATCAGCATTGTTTGGAATTGCAAGAATTCTTCGCAGGGTTCTCGAATCAAGACCAGTAAACAAATGTCTCCTTAGTCTGCTAGCTGGGGACAGTTGACACTTTCGCATAATAATAATAATAATAATAATAGTAGTAGTAGCATGGGTAGTATGATTGACTTGTTGAAAGGGCAGATGAGAAAGCTTCTTTCTCTACTACAGAACTGAAGCAAAACAAAGGAAGGGATAAAAAGTAGAAGAGAAAAAACGGGAGAAAAAGACGTGTTGGTCTTCATATAATGTTATGAAACATAGGTGAAAGTAGAAATAGGAGTAATTCTAATAGTACAAGAAATAATAATAATAATAATAATAACAACAACACTAGTAGTAGAAAGAAATAAGGGAACCGAGTAAAAAACGACGATAAACAGAAATAACATGAGGAAATATGAGAAATGTGGTGGTTGAATTCCTCTGACGAATCTCTGGTTTAATTAAAACACATTATTGGAATTAAAGCGTCTTTATTTTAGGAATTGTACGGTGGTTCTAATATTAGAATCAACATTATATTGGCAGGTAACTGTGGGATATATTTTGCTAATAAGATACTTTTAATCAAATAAATATGTACGCCTTTCAGCCGAGAAATGGTGATGGGAGGTGGAGTGGCGGATCGGGGGTTAGATAAACTCATCTTGTCACAAGAACTTCACGTACATAGTTTTTTGTTTCTTTCGTTCTTCTTTCAGCTATTTTTTTGGAATGGCCTCCTATATTGTTTGTCTTTATCATATTGTTTCTACAACATCGTCTGCTTCATCTTCTTCTTGTCTTCCTCATTGTTGTTGCTATTACTGTTGTTGCTCCTCTTGTCTTTCTTATTGTCGACCGTCATGTTTATTTTCTTCCAATTTATGTTCCGTGTTGTTGTTCTTGTACGTCTTGTGATTTTTCCAGTTAATTTTATATCTTCTTCTTCTTCTTCTTCTTCTTCTTCTTCTGTTCCTTTTCTTTTCCTTCTTCGTCTCCAGTTTCTTCTTTCCCTTTTCTTTTTCATTCCCTCCACCTCCTCTTTCTTGAACCACATTTAATTCATTCTTCAACACCGCTTTTTCATTCTACTTCTTCCTCTTTCACTTCATCCTCCCCGTTGTTCTTTCTTTTTATCTTCCGTGTCTTCTTTTCTTCGCCGCCTTCATCTTCTCAGCATACTTCTTCATTTTGTCTTTCTTCATCGTCTTCTTTATTATGACCCTCATAATCACTACTACTACTACTGCTACTACTACTACTACTACTACTGAAGAATTATCATCATCATAAGTATCCGATTATCAGTATTTTTCTTCTCTACCCACAGCTATTGTCGTTGATGTACATAGAATCAAATGAGACTGTACATGTGTTGTTAATAACTGGGCGCACACATATGCACACACACACACACACACACACACACACACACACACACACACACACAGACAAACAAACTCAACCACACACATACACAAACACTGTACTCACCTCCAACACACTCGAATGTTTTTTGTTTTTCTGTATTAATGCAGAATATGTTTGTGGGAAACACATAATTAGATGTGTGCCAATAACTAATTTTGGAGAAATGTAAGCATGGCTACTTGCATACACACACATACATATATATATATATATATATATATATATATATATATATATATATATATAAAGACATATCCATCTACCCATCTACATACTTATATATATGCGTGTGTACATATATATATTTATGTGTGTGTGTGTAGGTAGCTGGATAGATAGATCGATATAGATAGATGGATAGATTGATCGATCTATCCATAGATAGACAGATATGGACACACTGGTATATGCAACCACGTGTTATCGTATACTTTTCGTTATGAATTTACACGTACATGCTGTGCGACATATATACACACACGCATACAAACATTCACGAATATTCACGTATGTATGTATGTATGTGTGTTAATTTATATATTTATACAAACACGCTTAAACACACACGCACACACACTGCGCGGAACCTACATATATGTTCAGAGAAGGGATTCAGTATCAACATTTAGCATAATTATGATCATGTACTTCCGTCTAAATACTCACATGTCAACCTCTAACGCATGCAATCTTATTGAAATACTTGAACATCAATGAAATAACCAGTATCTGTCTTAAATATTCTCTGAACACTCTGTTACATAATATCGAAATCGAACTCCGCAGTTTTACATGGAACCAGAATTTATGACAAATCTTCAAATTCTTTATGAGAATTCTATACTGGTTTGAATCCACATATTTCTTCATCTATGTAACCAAAATCCAAGAACGACGCGACTAGTTTCTCAGTTTCATACCTTGTGTCTATCTTTCACACTGGAAGTAAGTGTATTTGCTAAGGAAAACAAAATGTCGTTCTAGGTTATACCATTATTTTCCAAACACCGTAAAATAATTAAATATGAGCTGTGAAGTGTATCCATTTTGTTATATCTTGCCTTTTAATCCCACACCATTCATGTGATATACACTTGAAGTTATTTCCTCTCTTTACTCACTTAAATAGCTTCAACATCTCCCACTCCTATAAACTTTTATCTTCTTATCTTTTAGACACAACATTGAATTCATAAGTATTTAATATAAGCGTTTTTATCAATATTAGTCTAATATATTCCACTTCCTT
>NC_142934.1:1408096-1420596 GCF_046866305.1 Octopus bimaculoides | reverse complement strand
ATATTCGCTTCCAGTGAAGTCTAAGCCACATTCAACTTGAAACGGAAGCTCTAATTGATAATTTGTGTGGTTTGTTCTCATTGGTCAATGCCGATCATGTAATGAACGGTATTGTAGGCCAATGACTCGACAAACTGCAGCGCACTGCTAGGATGTTTGTGAAGTCATCCAGTAACTTTTATTAGAAAAGGAGTTTACTCCCTGTCGTTCCACTCTGCTGCGCTCATTAATTGCAATTATTTTAACGGAAAATCGACCGAAAATATCCAAGAATAAATAGTCTTGGTTAGAAAGAGTTTGAAGCAGATTACTTTCTGTTTCACAACGATACCTGAATAAGGTGCTATTGAGAGTTACTAACTTCTTAATAATGCCATACTTCTTAGTGTCTCGTAAAAAAGCATCGATCTATTCAATGCTCTATGCCCATATCAAAGATCACAGGATCCCTAAATAGCACTGGCTACCATTATTGGTATTAGATATGGTAATACCAATTTGAACCAGTCATTTAATATTTTGCATAACCGAAATTTCTTAACATTTCACCGTTCTCTTACCTCCTTAACCTCTCAACTTGATGTTTTTCTCGAACTCCAGACTCTTCTTTCGAATCTAGACGCACCACCCCCTTAACTTTCCTACCAACAAATTCCTGATACATTACTCAAAATGTAAGAAATTTAGTTTTTTTAATGTAATACCATATTATTTCTGAAAATTCGAAAAATAAAGCTGTATTTAAACTGCATTCTTGAATTTATTCAATATGTACAATCCTGTGTCTTTGGATATACATTTACTGGATTGCTGACATTTCCCAATGGTTTCTCCCATTATTTTGATGCACCATTTTGGTTTTTCATCAATAAAACTGTTGGTATTTTTGCCGTGTATACTGTCATATGGATAACACAAAAAAACAAACATAAACAGGCAAAGAACGGGTATCAGTAAGCATAATGGTTGAGTTGTTATAAGATCATAAGAAGAAAAAGTTGTGCACAACATCTTTCTTTTTCTTAAAATCTATTCTCAACTCAACCATTACCTTTAAAGATATAGAAGTCATAATTTAACTTGATACAGGTTATTTAGTTGTAGTCTCTTTCATTCTGTTTTAAACGTACCTGCTGAATTGATAAAGCGACGATAGCCAGTTGTTGTTAGGCAACTATAACATCGCTGCTTTTAGCCGGGGCTTTAGCCGGCAACTCAATTCGAGCACTAATTGTATCTACCTATGTCGTTATGTCATCAGACGTTGTGACACCCTTCGGTCATGAATGGCCATGGGATTGCACCTAGAGAGTTACCATCCCGGGCACAAGTCCGGGGAGTGTTGTTTATGGAAGACCAGCAGTTGCCCATGCATACCAGCCTCCACTCTCTACGACACTGATGTTATCTAAGGGAAAGGCAAAGGCGGATACAGCTTGGCACCAGTGACGTCGCAGCTCATTTATTAACAGGCAAGTGGCTGAGCACTCCACAGACACGTGTACACTTAACGTAGTTCTCAGAAAGATTCAGCGTGACAGTGTGACAAGGTTGGCCCTTTGAAATACAGGCACAACAGAAACGGGAAGAAAGAGCGAGAGAAGGGTGTGGTGGAAGAGTACGACAGGGTGCCACCACCCACTGCCTGAGCCTCGTGGGGCTTTAAGCGTTTTCGCTCAATAAACACTCACAATGCAAACGACTGGGCCATTGCGCCTCCACAACATCAGACGTAATATTACATAATTGATATATATATATATATATATATATATATATATATATATATATATACACACATACACACGTGTATAGTTACAGAAATAAACGCATATATACACACACACATATATATATATATATATATATATATATATATATATATATATATATATATACATACATGCATACACACTTACATACATATGTAGATGCATGCATAATATTGTGTATGTATGTATGTACACTTGCGTGCATAATTAATAAAGTACCCAAACCATTTATGATATTCGATATATTCACACATACGCGCGCGCAAGTACATACACACAGACAAAATATGAACAAATATTACATCTAACCCCATAACTAACTCCAACTTGAAAAAGAAAAGACCTTTGGAACTTGCTTTGTCCCATTGAACAACACAAATACAAATTTTGTAAAGTAGGATCGACAAACGAGCACTAAATTTCATTGACTGGACAGAAATGTCTTCATTTCTTTTCCATTGAATCCAAAGTATTAGAGCCTATTTCGCTAGTTTTGTTTGGATTATGAGTTCAAGCCCACTGGCTATGACCATAGTTTAGAGGGGTCATTATCGCGACGGAGTCGGTCGTGAACATAGCATAACAAGCGATAAATTGCCATGCTATGTGTATATATATATATTTGTGTCCCTGTGTGGCTATGTTGGTGTATATCTCATCCTATGAGAAAACTGGAAAAATCACATTACAATCAATTGCCTTAAGGCGTTTGTTTTGTATCGTGTTTGAGACACTCCCTTATCTATGTCGCCACCACAAGTCCTATGAGCCAGCGATTGGCTGCTTTCAAACCTGTAAACAACAGCGCTAATTACGATAAATTTACTAATTACGATTATATACATAATAAATGTAGTAAAACATATTAGAAAGATATTGAAACATCCTATTTTTGTCCCGGTTCTGAATCTACATCTGATTCTTATTTCTTATAATGTATCGACCTGCATTTCAGATTTGGCAGGTACGTAATTTAGTAGGTCATGTGACATGTACTTCCAAGAAATTGATTCTTAGAAGCTACTGTTTGCGTTTGCGTCATACTAATTTTGTCCACATAAAATTTTCATATTAAGATAGAATGTTGCAGAGACATAATTTCTAGAGAAGACCATCGAATGATTTATGTCCACAAATCAACATGGAAACCATTTTTACTTTTTTTACAAAACGAAGAACGAACGACCAAATGTTGCCTTAACGCACCATAAAGCAGGAAAACGATTTAAATAGTCGTTAATTATCCCAGAGTGAGTTGGACATTTCTATTCCTTAAGAAATGATTGATAAGGTTCAGCTGAATACGGGAACTGGACCGAAGAGGGTGAACATGTGACTTTTGAATTAGGGAAATTTTATTTCCAGCTATTGGAGCAAGCGTATCTGTGTGGTAAGAAGTTTGCTTTCCCTTCACATTGTTCCAGGTTCAGTCACAAAGCGAGTGTCTTCTGCTATAGTTTCGGTCCGGTCAAAACCTTGTGAGTGGATTTGGTAGATTGAAACTGAAAGAAGCCCGTCGTATATATACATGCATATTTATGTGTATGAGTGTGCGCGCGCCCGAGTGCGTGCGTGTGTGTGTACTTGTCTGCCACTACAGCTTGTCAATCAGTGTTGGTCTGTTTATGTCCCTGTACGTTATCAGTTCAGCAAAAGAACCGATATAATAGATACCAAACTTTAGAATCAAAACATAAGAACTTGGTCTGATCTGTTCGACTAAAATTCTTCATGGCGGTGCCCCAGCATGACCGCAGTCTAGTGACTGAAACAAGTAAATGATAAAAGAGAAAACTTTTGCTAGATTAGACGTTCGTTCTCAGATCTTTGAAGTAACATGCCTCGAGAAGCTGTTTGTTGTCTAAGCATCTCCTGGACTCCAACATGGGTATGTCTCCCCTTTAGCGTCAGTGATAGTAGTTCAGGTTGTGCACCCGTTGCTTTTGCATTAGCTAAAGATGACATCTACCCCGTTCTTCAAAACAACATTTCACTATATTAATAAAGGTCATAAGATATATGCGAAACTATACAAGTTTTTCTTCTTTAGACACACATCAGCCATAAGAGAGAATAATTATAGCCAGAAGTAAACCATTTTGCTTGTGTAGATAGAGTTTCACAAGGAGTGTATTAGCAATTAAGCGGGGTATATTTTTCTTCTTTTCTGAAGTCATACAGAGATTTCAGGCAGACCTCGTTGCACCTATAGCAGAAAAGGTGATCGGGCAATAGGTGAACCATTGGCTAAAGAATGTTCCTTAATAATTACTGGTATTTAAGATCACCAGAGATCTTTATCACTAAGTTGTTAAACGGAAATATTTCAAATTCTATCCTGCTTCCGGCAAGGTATATCTTTAGTTTAGAATATATATTTTGATTTTTGACGAATTATTTCTTAAGATTTATTTTCTACATACAGTTACTTATACACGCTCATATATGCATACACAGATACGCATACATACACTCATATATGCATACACATGTAGTGTATGTACGATGCATTTATGTATCTATATATATATATATATATATATATATATATATATATACCCCAGTTTGATTTGACGTATATATATATATATATATATATATATATACACACAATACATAGATATATGTGCGTTTGTGAGCGTGTGTGCATTATGATTGTATATACACGTAAGTATGTGTGTGTGTACGTGGCCGCATGCGCATACAGAATATTACAATAACCATATTAGAAATGACATCGTAAAAATGTATATTCGATGAAAGCTTTTAAAAAGTGAAAATGTTCTTGTCACAGAAAAGTGAGGAACAAAAAAAATATATATATATATATAGTTTTGTATAAGAGTTTATACGAGTCTAGGACTATATTTGGGTGTATATAACTTGAGGCAAATATATATTTATGAAGAAAACGTAATAGCATTTGACTTTTCAATTTAAAATAAAGAGCTAATAAAACGTGATATATTGCGCAGTATATATATGCAGACATATACGCATTTATGCACACATAGATATGTATATATTCACATAGAGAAACACATATGTGTATATATATATATATATATATATATATATATATATATATACACGTGTATATGTATGTCTATATACATGTATATATGTATGTATACATATGTTTATATACATGCATATATATGTATATATATGTGTGTGTGTATATATATATATATATATACATCTATATATATATATATATGTATGTATGTATGCATGCATATATACATATATGCATTATTTGAGAGATACATGATAGAGAGATACACGTACAGATACACAAGTAGAGAGATCGATAGATTGATAGGTAGATAGATAACTTCATATTTTGGTGTTGAGGCTAGTAAATTTAAATTATAATATACAAAACAAAAACGAAAAAACGCTGTTTCTACTTTGTAACCCTAAGTTCAGTCAATCAATCTTCTTCGGTCCGTCTGTGGGGTGTCCGTCTGTCTGTCTGTCTATCCCTTTACGTATGTATACACACATACGTACATACATACACACACATACATACGAATAAGTATATATCCATATAAGCGAATGTTTCATTGTGTGTGTGTGTGTGTTGTCATATATGCATAGATAAAGAGAGAGAAATACAGCAACGGCAGTGTTTGTGTTTACAAGTTTGATCAAGATTTTGTGATCATAGATATGATGAATAAAATTTTGCTCGTGTCATGAAAAAACATAGCACCGTGTTACTTCCAGGGTTTTAGCGACCAGAGAGAAAGAGCGAAGTTGATGCGTGAGAATGTGAAATAAGGCATAAGAGAGAGAGAAAAAGGAAGGAGGGAAGGAAGTTACTTCTGAACTAGTTTTGACTTTCGTCCCCGTCAACACCAGCATCCGATTCTTAATCCCTGGATGCTGATAGACAGGTACTATATATAAGGAACGTCCACGTTATGAAGAGAGGTACTGGTGCAAAGTGGATTTCTTGTATTCATATGATGGATCTAGAGGAAGATCAAATGCCTATCGTCCCCTCGGTGCCACCACGACTGACCGGTGACGTTTTTTAATCAGCACCAACCGTAAAATCATTCACTGGAAGAATATTCCAGAAGGAAGATCTTATGAGAAGAAAAAAACTGGATCCTGGGGAGATGGCTACAATATGGCCTCTGAATGCAGTTGAGGATGTCTCTGTATTCCGGGACCGCAATGTCCCAATTGTGGGAACACTACTCGATTTTGCTTCTCAATTGACCTTTGTAGTATATAAAGAGGAGTTCTATATATTTTCCGGCCCGGCAGAGGGCCAGTCTTTAGGATATAGCCCTAACTTAGTTAATGGTGTGAATTAACCAGAAGTTATCTTCGGTGACAGTCGTGCCCAATTTATAGAAAAATCGTGAGAGCTCAAGAAATTTTCTGCAACTCTTTAAGTAAACGAAATGATGCTTTTTTGAAGTATTGCTTACAAAAACATCGTTGATGAAAGGCACGTATTAATTAAGTGGATTAGTGACACAGCGTTTATGAGAGTAAATACTTATCTTAGCCATCAGTCGCCAGGAAAATGATCTGATAAATTGTCACCTGTTATTGCAAACTGTTTTAGCTGACTCTGCAGTCGCAAACAGACAGAGACTACCTTTTCAAACCTCCCGCTTTTGATCCTGTGGAACACCAAATATATGACAGCTAGATGGAGAGAGACCTGCACCAAAAATCGACTGATACTCATTTCTAGTTAAGAAAAGTAGAGCAACAAGGAAGGATGAGCTTTGTTTAAGGGCAAAATGCAACATGTGGTGCGGGGTTTGATCTCACGAATTTAAGATCATATTCCTAAAACCCTAAGAACTTCATTCTGCACTTTCACAAAATATGAACACACACACACACACACACACACACACACACACACACACACACAACATCTTTTTCACTATTCTCTTTTTGTACACTTTTGTTTTGTAAATCTCAATGAAAATCGTTTCCCGAACTTTCACATCAAATGAAAGTGTTGTACCAAAGGACTAAATATACAAGAGGGATTTAACTTATGTTTGACAACTATAGGTTTAACGTATTAACTTGAAAGGGCCCACAAATATCACACATCATTCTAAGTGATACAGGCTAGAGAAAAAAATATTTCATGGACGATAAATTGCTGTTCATTTTGATATTGATAAATTAATCACATGAAAGTTGTGATACTTAAACGTATGGAGACTTCCGTGCCTCATGTCAAACTTTTCTACAAGTTATGCAGAAGTTTTAAAGAGATAAATTTACTTCAAAAGCATAAAATGAATTTGGAAATCAAAGTAGCTTTCAAAACGATTTACGAAATGTGACAAATTGAGAATTTTAATTTAATCAGATTGAAATATAAAAATAAGCAAATAAAAATTAAACAAAAATTCTGTAAATGCATTTCATAGATCAAATATTTCAATATTGTTCTATAGATATAATTCACTGGTTTAATCGATGTCAATATTCAGGTTTCTAATCAATGGATGCATTTGTTTCAGTATTCCGCCATTTGTCAGACATTTGATGCCTATTTCGAAATATTTTCACTATTAATTAAACAGTGTTTATGATTCTAGTGACAAGGTGGTTTAGAAAGAGAAAAAAAAAAATCCATAATATTGTAGTAGTGTTATTACTTGTTAAACTATATTCAGCATGAAGGCACGTATTTCTAGCATTATTCCCAAAGACATTAGATGTGGTCGAGAACCTATTTCTGAATCTCATGCTACTTTCAACATCATTAAGATAAGAAAATCGTGTTTAGTATATTTTTCAAACCAGATTTGTTCGTTTCAGATTATTTATTTTTTATTACGAGAATCAGACTATAGTGAATTTTTTTCTATGGAAGCATTTAGTTTCTTTCATTTACCAAACAATAGATCGTTGTTATTTTCTTAAGGAATATGTGAGTGGAATATTCGGAAATGTCAGGGGGAAATATTTTTTTTAAAGCTTTGTGCTATGTCATTTCTACAAAAGAATACATTAATTTAGCTCTTCAAAATGTTTTCTTTAAAGTTTCCGCTTTTGTACGTTGTTTTCGATATGAATCTATTTGAAACGCTTCCGTTTTCCAAACGCAGCACGCCAATGCTGTCCATTCTTTACTCCAAGACTAAAGTACAAAATAAAAAAAAGAGATTTTTCCATTCTCTAAGTGGCAGTTTCATGGCTGAAATATTCCAAAGTGGTACAGTAGTATAATGGTGTAACATATCACTTAAGAGAAACAAAATTGATGATGGCTATCATTGTTTTAGTTACTATTGTTGTAAAGGTTGAGGCTTCTATGAAACCTGTAAAATGCAACTGAAGAAATATAGAGATCGAATTCCACTCCATTCTAAACACCATAAAATAAATAAACACATTATTTGCTATAGTTGTTGCTCGCATTTAAACTCGGGTTTAATTGGATCGAATAGATCTCTGATCAAACCTTATCAGTTGTAACCATTTTATGTTTAGTGATAGCTAACAACACAATTTAATCTCTTCATTATTCGAAAAACTGGGTGTGTGACGTAGGGATTATATGGTTTCTTGCTGTTTCTAGCAGTATAGGGGTTTTCTCATTGGCTTCTAAGTTGTTCAGATATATCAGTTGTGGATTATTCCATTGTTAATATTTAGGGTCCATATCAAACAGGAGCCTAACGCTATCTGATATATTCTGTCAGTTATTTCTCATATTATCCAAACAACCGCTAAATATTTTTCGTAAAACACCTTGCCATCTTAAAAATTGACATACTCGTCAGTAGAGTCCTAGATTCTCAATCTTCAGGATAAAGATGGAACTTACTAGAGGGGTCCTTCCCATTGCAAACACTCGTACATATATATATATATATATATCGGCATTTTTATTGCGTGAATGAAAGTGTTGTTTGCTCCAAGTAACCCCTCGGTAATCTCCTGGTTCAATGACCCGGTGATGGTGAGGTTCAATGAGGAGTGTTTGTCTCTCAGTTGAAAACAAATAAAATATTTAAACGGAATCCGTCCATAAAGGATACAAGGACGAGACGTGTCTTCGGTCTACTATCTGCTTGTCCATAATATAATTAAAGACGTTTATATGTGTATTCACTTCTTACGTAGGCGTATGTGGGCGTGTTACATGTATATGCATACATGTATGTATACGCATATGTGTGTATATGTATATGTGTATAGGTGTACGTGTATATAAGTGTGTATGCATAGGTGTATATATGTGCATGCATAACTTCAACTGTAATACGTCTTTGATTTATGTGATTATACTTGTGTGATCTACACAAAATATCGCATGGAACTTTGACAGACGTACTTAACAATCTACGGTCCCCTCTGCATTTTGTCTGAGACTCAATCGAATGCGCTAAATCATTGTGTGAAGGAGACATCATTGTTTACTACTGCCATTGATCTACCCAAAGCGGCGAGCTGGCAGAATCGTTAACATGCCCGAAAAAGTGCTCAGTGTCATATCGTCCACCGTTATGTTCTGAGTTCAATTTCCACCGAAGTCGTCTTTACCTTTCATCCTTTCATTTTCGATAAAATAAGTACTAGCTAATCCCTAGCATCGACATAATCGACTTACAGCCGCCCCCGAAATTGCTGGCTTTGTGCCACAATTTGAAACCCGTATTTATCTACCCACTGACACACACATACACCTTTCTGCAGCTGCTAAAAATAAGATCTTCCAACTTTAAATTCACGGTTAAAATATCGGTTTTTCCAATAGTTAATAATGTCGCCAAGTCAAAGATGTTACTTGCATTTAATAATTCAGCTTGGGATTTAAGAGAAAACAGAGATGAAAGTTTTGTATTTTAATCTACATTTTCGCAAATATAATCATTCATTTTACATGAACGAAAACATTAAGCATTCACAAATATACTTGCATTAGGCACACTTAAAAAAATATATGGGACATTTTATCAAAGGGAAAGTAGTAACACACACACCAAGCTCTGTGCGTGTGTGTGTGTATATATATATATAGGCTAATTATATCCCGAAGACAATTACAGTGTGAGGAAAGCAGCAGGTGCAATGTGCTGCAACTAAATGAGAATTTTATCATTGATTAATGAACTGAAATATGGGTTACAAGCCATATACTGTTCAGAAGTACACAAAACATTACGGTGTACTGAGGTTTCATTTTTTTATGCATGTCAGCAATATTAAGCGTAGAAAGATGTAAATGTTTAAATTTCTTTTTAGTCTACTTTATTTCTATACTCAGGGTTCAACAATACTGTATAATGAGGAGTTAGCAATAACAAAAAATAAAATAAAAACCGATATATTTTGAGACTTGTATGGCGGAACTTTGACTGAAAACATAAATCGATGGATAAGATGTTTTGCGAGATGAGTTTCTTGAATTCGAATCCCAATATGATCAATCTAAACCTTTCGGTATCGATAAGTAAAGAGTTAGTCCAGTATCATGTTCGATTTTTCTGTCTCTCGGTCATTCCCTCTGTCTGTTTGTCTATCTCGGTCTGTCTGTATATCTGTCTCTGTCTGTCTGTCTGTCTGTCTGTCTCTATCTCTGTCTGTCTCTACCTCTGTCTGTCTGTCTCACTCTTTCTGTGTCTGTCTGTCTGTCTGTCTGTCTCTCTCTCTCTGTTTGACTGTGATTTAGAAGTTCGATTTGCAACCATATGCTTTCAAGTTCTGTTCCAATTCACCGCAACCTGGTCAAGCGCTTGTCTTTTATTACATCTCCGAAGCAACCAACGCATTCTGTTTTCCTGGCTGTAATTGACTCACTTCCGCCGCGTTATCAACGAAAATAAAATACAAATGAATGTAGGTGTGTGTGTGTGTGTGTGTGTGTGTGTGTGTGTGTGTGTGCGCGCGTGTGTTATAAATGCTCATATTTAAAGATATTACACAAAAGACATTGCACTTACATATAGTACTCTCAGGTTCCTGGCAAGCCTGGGATATGAAATTATCCAATTACTGATTAGCAATGAATGTCCGGTTCCATTATTCATGATCTGATTGCGCGAAGTCACTAATTGTTGAATGGTGGTACGAACAATGATTACTGATTGGTTATTGAATAACTGTATATCCGTTGATCGCAGGGATACCCGCATTATTGTCTATCGTTCTTCCATAATGTTATAAATATAATATTTAAAATATATAAGGCGGCGAGCTGGCAGAAACGTTAGCACACCGGGCGAACTGCTTAGCGGTATTTCGTCTGCCACTGCGTTCTGAGTTCAAATTCCGCCGAGGTCGACTGTGCCTTTCATCCTTTCGGGGTCGATAAATTAAGTACCAGTTACGCACTGGGGTCGATATAATCGACTTAATCCGTTGGTCTGTTCTTGTTTGTCCCCTCTGTGTGTAGCCCCTTGTGGGCAGTAAAGAAATAGGTATTTCGTCCGTCTTTGTGTTCGGAGCACAAATTCCGCCCAGGTCGAATTTGCCTTTCATAATTTCCTTTCGGAGTCGATAAATTAAGTGCCAGTTGCATACTGTGTTCGATCTAAGCGACTGCAGCCCCCCCCCCCCCCCCCGCTCCCCAAAAATTTCGGGCCTTGTGCCTCGAGTAGAAAAGAATATTTTAAATATACTCATTTGTTTCGACTGAATAATTTACTACTTGGAGGTTCCGATGGCTATGAAACACAGCGTGGATTTTTTCCATTCCCTATGTTTTCAATGTTTATTAGCATACAACAACCCCTGTTGTTAACCGTGAAGCAAAACATAGACTGTTCTCAGCCTATCGCACTTCGATACGGGAAAAATTCGCAGCATTCTGCACCAGTAAAACATTATTGTTCTTGAAAGTTACTTTTTATATCTTCTACGGATTGTTTGAAGCTGACTAACTTCCTACGCCTTGGTCTTTGGATCTTACACAGATCCATTGTATCCATCTTACACAGATTACATTGGATCTTATATATAGGGTGAGAAAAATTCAGTGAGATAGATAGATAGATAGATAGATAGATAGGGAGAGACACAACACTAGCAGGCAATGAGAATAAGAAAAAGCTCTATCAAAAGTGGAGCCGGATTACTTGCATTTTTAAGTGGAATACTTAACAACTGCAACGTGTTTAGAATGTAAACAATGGTACCATTTTATACAATATATATATAAATATAATAAATAAGGTGTGCATTCTATACGTACATACACATATATATATATATATATATATATATATATATATATATATATATATATATATATAAGTACGAGTAAAATATATATAAGAACATAAAAGCAGGAATACAATTTTCGCTTGCATTTTTTCCCGAAAATGTAACACAACCCGTCGAACAATTCGTTAACAAATACGTATGTTAATCGTTATTCTCAATTGCATATATATTCCTTTTTAACAAATATATTTCTAAAATAAACGACATATCACAACATAGTTATTGATGAACTTGTTAAAGAAATAATCATTACTGCTGGAATTCTTCCTAAGAACACGTCTGCACACTTCACCTGTTCATCAAGTATTGGAACAGTAATTTGTACTTATAAACTATGTCTGTCTCACTGTGATATATATATATATATATATATATATATATATATATATATATATATATATATATATGATATACACTCTCCATCTCTTTCCCCTGTAGTGAAGCGTCTTGACATCAATATTTTGCTAATTCATCTATATAATATTTGCCAGGTCACAG
>NC_142934.1:1365982-1407596 GCF_046866305.1 Octopus bimaculoides | reverse complement strand
TCATATTAATGGAATTCACATAATCTTGCCTCAGGTCCAACAACCCTAGATGCAAACTTACTAAATATACCTGTACCCCACAATAACCCACCCTACACACAAGAACCTACCTCATAAAATTTTGTTTCTCCCCCACAAAAGCTACGTGACATCAAACCCAACTCACATATAACTTATCACACACAAATCTGCCTCACGTTCAAACCCACAGGTCACAAATCTAGCCCATCTACCTCTTGGGGTACCAATTGCCACAGAGATTCTCAGGCTTCATCAATACGCCAATAAATAACTTAAGTTTCAAATCAATAGGAATTTTAACAAACTTTTGAAATTCAAGAATACCCGTCAACCAGCAATGGACCATCTAGAAATAGCAGCCAAATCAGTAACAGATACGATATTGCCGTCATAAAGAAATATTGCACACAATGTATCACATTATATACAACGGCGAGTGAGTGACGGCTGGAAGAGTTCTGATCATATGTCTACTGTGCAGTGATTGGTTACGTGTTAAACAACAACGACACCGAGAATAACCCTGAGCGACATTTAAATAAATTCGGTAATGAATTTCTTGTTTTAAACGAGATGTGTCCGGGTGGAATCAACCGGATTATCGCAAACCTGACTTTCGTTCCACAACAATCCGAACAATGTGTGCAGCAACTCAATTGCTAACACGGTTGCTGCAACTTGCGTTACTGCTTATTATTATCACAATCGTGAAGGTGGGGGGAGCTCCTAGAATTGTTAGTGCCTCGGACAAAATTCTTAGCGGCATTTGTTGCAGCTCCTTGCATTTTGAGTTCAAATATCCCCTGAACTCAAATTTGCCTTTCATCTTTTCGGGGTCGCTAAAATAAAGGACCACAACACCCAAAGATTAGGCGGTCCCCTGTTTGAATCTCGTTGTAGCGGTATCGGTACTTTGGTTCTACACTATTCTTCGTCAGTGGGGGTGCTATGGCTCAGTGGTTAGAGAAGCGGACTCGCAGTCGTAGGATCGCGCTTTCGATTCCAAGACCGGGTGTTGTGAGTGTTTATTGAGCGAAAACACCTAAAGCTCTACGAGACTCCGGCAGGGGAAGGGATGTACTCTGCTGTACTCTTTCGCCACAACTCTTTCTTCCTGTTTCTGTTGTACCTGTATTTCAGAGAGCCAGCTTTGTCACACTGTGTGTCACGCAGAATCTCCCCGAGAACTACGTTAAGTGTACACATGTCTGTGGAGTGCTCAGCCACTTGCACGTTAATTTCACAAGCAGGCTGTTCCATTGATCGGATCAACTGGAACCCTTGTCGTCGTAACCGACAGAGTACCACGATTATTCATCACATTAGCTTGGTAGTTCCTAATCAGTTAGCTCTGATCTTCAGCAGCTAAGATGAAGCCTTCGCCCCGCAGCCACTGGTGGGTGTGCTTCTGGTCTACATCAGCTTCTTTGCTACAAGCCAGATATTTGCTTTGCAGAGGTTTTTGTTCCCACCTATCAACCAATTGTTTAAACGATTTTTGCTTTGCCATTGATTTCACCTTCTTGGTAACTTCAGTTGCCATACTTTCATCATTCTGTTCAACCTGGGTATTATGCATCAACTCACTTGAACATGTTTTGCTCTCCTTCATAACAGAATGTAGCTTCTTACGTCTTTCATGGTTTTCAACGAGCTTTAGCATCCAGTCGTTATAGGTTTCAAGTCCTAATTGGCCAGTCCAATTGTGGTGGATTTCGAGATGGATCAAGCTTCGTCATCCTTTGGGTGGTGCACCATACTGCAAGTCAGCAGCTAATGGATTTTCCTGTCAATGTCTTTTGATTTCGCTGATATTCCAGTTCATCATCATCATCATCATCATCATCATCATCATCATCATTCCTGATGTGGTATGTGAATAATGAATCGCATTCCTACTTGTAAGATATTGTTCCATATATCCTTTGTTTTCTGATTCACCTAGTCGTATGATTTGTTATCTATCTATCTACCTATCTATCCATAAATAAATAAATAAATAAATAAATATATATATATATATATATATATATATATATATATATGCATATATATATATATGCATGTCTATACATGTATGTATGTATAACTATGTGCGAACATGAATATTTGAAATATTTAAAATAATATTCTGTATTCTAGGCAGTGACGTCGGAGTTAAACAGAAACAGTGATGATATTTCGTGTGCCATTATATTAAATTCATTTTTAATTTCTTAGCTTCAGGTTCCAACTGCTGATAACATATTTCTAGCATTGTATTGAGGCATGCACGCGTTGTCATATTTGTTTTTAATGAAGCTATGTACCTGTGTGAATAAGTGTCTTTGCAACACGTATTTCTTGATTTGTATATGTTAGAAAATTTGTTGCTATTTATCTGTACATGCGTGTACAAAGGCATGAATATACAGACAAGAAGACACACACAACCGTGCGCTCGCATTCACAGAGTCACAGTCACACATAACATAAACTCACACACACAGCATGCATTCATACACACATATATGTATATTAATTCATAATTCAATGATTCTAAACAATAATGTTTAAATTTAAGCGAACGCACACACACACACGCGCGCGCGCATACTCACGCACAGATATATGTATATGAAAGACACATGCAAATATATTTATACACATATTCTTAGATATCCACTCACACTTACATGTACATACGTTTATATACACATATGCGCCTAGGTACATACACACACACACATACATACATACCTATAAATATATATATAATTATATATATATATACATGCATATAATTGTATATAGATATACATATAAACACACACCCAAACGTTCATTAACACATGCATTGAACACATACATACATACCTATAAATATATATATAATTATATATATATACATGCATATAATTGTATATAGATATACATATAAACACACACCCAAACGTTCATTAACACATACATTGAACACATACATACGAACACATACGGAACCATGAAGCAATATCTCTCTCCTTCTCCTTCCTGTAATGAAAATTAAATAATGAAAAGACCATAGGGAAGTTTACAAATTTTGAGTAACATCAAGGGAAACCTTTAAGTGAATACGCAGTTGCTATAATTGAGCTGAAGCGAATTTTCCTTCGTTTTTAATCCCACGTTACTATGTCTTTCTAATCAATTCCTTCATACATTTTTCTACGTCACATCAGACCGCCATTTTCAGGCTGTTTTTTTTTTGCTTTTTTCTTTTCTCTTCTATTGTCTTGTCTTCGTTTCACACTTTGAATCCAAAAGTAAGCTGTAGCGGTGTATATATGTCCACACACGCGCACACAGCATTTCTATACAGGTAGACACACGCGTACATATACATACACACACACACACCTGTAAACACACACACACACACACACACACACACACACACACACACACACACATATATATATATATATACAAACCCACACAGATATATACATATTTATATATATGTATGTATGTATGTATGCATGTTTGTATATATATATATATATATATATATATATATATATATATATATATATACATATATATATATAACTATATCATGTGTATATATGAATAATTGTACTTATGTATACGAATATATACAAGCATATATGTGTGTAAATATGCACATATAAGTATACGTGTATATTTTATACATAGTAAAGATGTGCAAGTATATATTATATCTATATATATTTATCTATATCTATCTATATATGATGGTGGGTATATTTACATCTATGCATTTACCGATTATTTCTTATGCGAGATTGCTTGAGGAGTTACTTAGGAGTAAGGAATATCATACTGGACCACATTTAAAAATGTGACATATACCATTTCATATATGCCAATATATATATATATATATATATATATATATATATATGTATATATGTATGTAGATGCCTGTATATATATCATATATACACACACATACATACATACATACATACATATTCATCTATGTGCCTACTTTTTGCATATATATATATGTGTGTGTGTGTGTGTGTGTGTGTGTATAGTAAAGATTGTTTGCCAACATAACATGGCAGTCCTGGTTTAGGACGAATGTTGCTGTAATTTAGTCCCAGGAGACATCGTCTCCAGGTGGTTATACGACACGACTTGTGTCCTTATATTTTCGAACAAGGGAAAAATATAAGGACACAGATCGTGTGGTATACCCAGCTGGAGCCGATGTCTCCTGGAGCTAAATTACAGCAACATTCGTCCTAAACCAGGACCGCCGTGTTATGTTGGCAAACAATCTTTACTCCAAAATACTGTTGCTGAATATCTCTCGTTGTGAGATTTAAAAATAATAATTTTCTAATACATATATCGATAGATAAGTTGATGTTCACGGAATATATGTTGGCTCATGCGATACATATACCACGATGGGTGTGTGTGGCTGTATTTTCGTTGGTACAGCTGCATACCTCTGCAAATTCTGCTTACTCTATTGCATGCAGATTCTCAATGTATTACATCATAATTGCTTTGTTATGCTCGCTATTGAAAAACGCATATATAATGCACATTCGTACGTATGTATACAGTAAAGAAATATTCGTCCATACACAAAACACGCTCATTTAGCAGTATTTACCTCCAGTGTTCATGGAGTTGTTATGTTTCTGTTTTACAGTCACGTCTAAATGTTTTTCTCGCAAATACTTTTATTCTTCATTTCAAAAGTATGCCTTTGTAGATTTTAGAGACTTAAATTTTGGATTTTCTTCAGGACTTAACACACGGAATCCTTTCATATGAATTCATTTTTTCGTCCTTGCGAAGAATATTTGACATTGAAAGAACGCGTAGTTTGCTAAGTACTGAAGGTAAAGACAAAACGTTAATCCCTTCCACACGCACTCATACTCTTCGTTTGTTCTGTCTTTAATTAATCAATATTTTTAATCAAGGAACAAAAGATAAAGCCCATACGAAATACTTTCGTTGATAACATTATAAATCATATATAGTCGACACATTTTTAAGACTAATTTAATTCATTATAAAATACCTTTGTTTACGAACCTTAAAGTTTAAAAAATCTTCGAGAAAACAACTTCCACTTTTCAGTAACGAGTTTAACTTTACCACCTGCAAAAGTCACATGTTATTAAAATTAATAAATGTTCCGAAATCTGAGATTAGAAAAGTGGTTGTTACTTTTTGAAACGTTTATCCATTTAAATTTTTAATTTAAAATCTATAAGTATACATTTTTAAGCGATAAGTTTTAAAAGAATTTCGTGTACGAGGTAGAAAAGTAGATCTATGTTTTGATAATGGTCATTCTATCCCTAACGATTCAAGTATAAACCTGAATACATGGATATAGACTGTCTACCGTCACTGAATGGTGCATTTATATATCTCCTATCACAACATATTATGCTTC
Source organism: Octopus bimaculoides (assembly GCF_046866305.1). Classification (NCBI taxonomy): domain Eukaryota; kingdom Metazoa; phylum Mollusca; class Cephalopoda; order Octopoda; family Octopodidae; genus Octopus; species Octopus bimaculoides. The sequence goes on along the minus strand of NC_142934.1, from coordinate 1,402,144 downwards.
ACCCTCCAACGAATAGCTTCATATATATATATATATATATATATATATATATATATATATATATACATACACATATATATATATATATACATATATATAAAGACTTTCTCACTTCCCGAGCGTTAAACTAATACATCTGTTTGTTGTTTACACACCCCTTTTCGTCTTTTTTTTGGGGGTGGGGGGGAAATTCCAACTATATATATATATATATATATATATATATATATATATATATATATATATATATATATATATATATAATTTGTAAACGAGAATGTTCTTGACAGTGACATCGAAGTTTCGGCCAGTGAAGCGACCGTCGGACGATCTTATTCAAGAATAATGAATTCGTACTGTACAAAAGTATAAAATGATATCAGAATAGCTTAAAATCGTTGTCATTGCCTCTGAACATAAAAACAAACGTTCAGAATTATGGGAACTGAAAAGAAATAAAATTGGTTGGGTGAAAAGTGAGACTTTTGATAGAGTAACGCTTACATTAAATTATCATTATATATAAGTTTTTTTGAGGAGATTGCATATACATAATTACACAAACGTAATATAAATATAAACACAATTATGCCGATATCATGTATTTACATTTTGAAAAATTTTACTTTAGGCATCCATCGAATAAACGCCCTTCATTCAAGTCGTCCCTCTATGTCACAGTTTACTTCAATAATGACGGTTGAAAATGCTGCAATAATTAATTTAATGTGGTCGGCAACGATTTTGTACAAATATGCACTAAAGGATCCACATTGTGACTCCTCTTCACCGCTGAGAAATTGTACATATTGACACCTGTTTTTTTCATGTTGGGTCGTATCGAATCCAATGCTCCGATGACAACAGGGGCAACCTTTAGGTTTGACTCTCTTTGCTGCCCCATCTTGGCGATCTCAATTCTCAGGGCTCTATATTTATCAACCTTCTCCCTTTCTTTCATGATAGTAGTAGTGGTGGTGGTGGTGGTAGTAGTAATTGTAGTAGTAGTGGTGATGGTAGTGGTGGTGGTGGTGGTGATCGTAGTGGGAATAGTAGTAGTAATAGTATGATCGGTAGTGTTTCTGTAGCTGCTACTGCTGGTGTAATATTGATATCCCTGTTTGCACCTTTCACTATTTTGCATCCAGTGATTCTTCGGTTCTTTCCCTCTCTTCTGTTTGCATCACTCTCCCATCTCTCTCTCCTGTCTCTCTCTCCCATATTTCTCTCTCTCTCTCTCTCTTCTATTAGAACTCATACCAATCTATTCCCCCCCACCCTTCTCTTTCCTAATATTTCATACACTCACACCTCTCCCTTCTCTTCACTTTCCTTCTAACACAACTTTCTCTCTTCTATCTCACGACATCCACCTACTCTTAGACGAGTTTTTTTAAATATATATTTTAGTTCTCAGCCACTAATACGTGTGTCTTTCTGTTTATCTGTATTTCTGTCTGTATATATGTGTGTGTTTTGTGTATACGTGTGTTATGTGTGTGTTTTGTGTATGTGTGTGTTTTGTGTGTGTACACTTTTCCCGTATCCTCACCGTATATTCTTCATTTATACGTGATAAGGTTTTGATATCTAGAGATTTGTTATTAGCCTATATGCTTTCCTCCCCCTCCTCATCTCCTCCACTACCCATGGCACATTCTCTGTTTATTATCTTTTACTTTTCCTTTCTTTTTAAATTCGCATTTCCATCTCTCTATTCCTACTCATGTCTCTGTCCTCCTCTCTTCCTTTTTATTTTTTTACTTTAATCTTATATACATTTAAGATAATTATAACTATTAACATTTACACATTTATAGCAATCTTCCTTCTAAAATGCTTATATAATGCACTATTAAACATTAAAACGTGAGATTGAAAGTTTTATAATCATAGCAGATGTAGATCTTGTTTTCATCCATATACAAGTATTTAAATGTAATTTAAAATATAATTAGTCTTAATGATCACTCAAAACTCGGAGTAACAAATTAATGAAATCTTGTTGAATGAATATTCAGGCATAATTCTATTATATCTATCTATCTATCTATCTATCTATCTATCTATCTATCTATCTATCTATCTATCTATCTATATCTATCTATCTATGTCTTCGTTGAGCCCTGTGTGGCTAATAAAAGAAATGTATATCTATCTATCTATCCATCTCTCTATCCATCTCTCTCAATCTCTTTCTCTCTCTCTCTCTCTGTATATATATATATATATATATATATATATATTATACACATATCAATGCAGACATGAATGTATATATATATATATATATATATATACATAAACATGTATACATATATGCATATGTTTATAGATACACAGAATGACATGGATGTTTATATCTATGCATACGTATATATATATATATATATATATATATATATATATATATATATATATATATATATATATATATATATATATATATGTGTAAGTATGTATATATGTGTGTAAGTATATATATATATGTGTGTGTGTGTGTTGTTTGGATATATACATCTGTACGTTTTTACAATCAGACATAAAATTCGGTAACCATGAGTATATCTGTCTGTCTCTATATTGACACAGACGTCTACATACAAATATATATATATATATATGAATATATACATACTTTTGTCTGATTGTAAAAACTTACAGATGTATGTCCAAACAAACTAACACACCCACACATACACACACACACGTACACACAACCACACAAATACAAGCACACACGCAAACAAGCGCAAACACTAAAAAACACACACACTTACCAACACCATTCAACTAAACAGAATAATCAATCCATCAACTGCAGACGTCTGGTCTTATTTACTTTCCCTGAGCGCTCGTTACACACACACACACACTTATATGTACACATACACATATCCGCACGCGGTACATTTGCACAGTTAGTGTCGTTTACTTCACTAATTCAATTTGAAAAGTTGTGACTAAAAGCTGTTTCTTTAATAATTGTCATTAAAGTACATTTTCTAAGTTTCTGACATAAGTAAACATAATTATTGACATGTTAATGTAACTCCGAGAACGCTACGTCCCCCATCTCGACACCCCCCTCTCTCTCTGTCTCGTTTCATATATATATATATATATATATATATATATATATATATACATACTAACATATATATACATATAGATACATGTACACACATATGTAGTATACAAACACACATGTATAAGTACACAGAAACCTGTATGTATACATATTAGCATAAAAGGAGCACTCCGTCGGTTACAACGACTAGGGTCCCAGCTGATCCGATCAACGGAACAGCTGGATCGTGAAATTAACGTGCAAGTGACTGAGCAATCCACAGACACGTGTAACCTTAACGCAGTTCTCAAGGAGATTCAGCGTGTCACAGAGTTTGACAAGGCTGGCCCTTTGAAATACAGGTAATACTCATTTTTGCCAGGTGAGTGGACTGGTACAACGTGAAATAAAGTGTATTGCTCAAGCACACAATGCGTCGCCGAGAATTGAACTCACCTTACGATCGTGAGTCAAGTGCCCAAACCACTAAGCCACGCACCCTCACACTTCAGCATACATATATGTGTGTGTATGAGTGTTTATTAATTTGCAAATGTCGTCAAAGACAAAATGAAGTACTCAACACATGTAAAATATAAATTGATAGGAGCGATGGTCAATGTGTGACTGACTTCACAAGTTTCCTGAACGAGAATAGAAATGTTGCATCTATAGACAGGAAATCTAACAAAGTCCTGTGGCCATTTCAGAATACTATATATAAATATATATATATATATATATATATATATATATATATATATATATATATATATATATATATATATATGTGTGTGTGTGTGTGTGTGTTTACACCGCAATACTAGCGGAGAAAACTTCTTAACGGAGCCATATGAACGCATATGTATGTATATATAGGCAAATATATATATATATATATATATATATATATATATATATATATATCATGAAGGATTATCAATCCGGGCCAAATATTTATATGCTCTCTGCTGGCACACCAGGCTAACACTATTACTGAGATTAGCGAAGAACTCCAAGTAATTTTTTGGTAGGGTCCCAAGTTATGGTTTATCACAATCCTAAATTGTAAATCCCTCGATGACTGCATGAGTGGAAAACAGGGTGGAAAACACAGTACTTTGAATACCAAAGGTAAACCGATATGCTTATTTATCGTAAAACTACAGTTCTGTGATGATAATTTTACAGCGTTAATAAAAATAAGTGTGTGTGTGTATATATTATGTGTGTATATAATATTTATCAAAGTGATCACACACAATACCTATCCATACGTATGTATGTATGTATGTATGTATGTGTCTATCTATCTATCTATCTATGCTAACACCCATATAAACAGACAGGCTAACAAATACGTAGATAGATAATTAAATGGACAGACACATAGATAGATAGCTACAATTAAATGCCTGTAGTTGGCGTGTTGATTCACATATTCATACACGTCTTAAAAGAGTTATGATATCAGTTACGTATACAGACACCGTTAATATTTAACCCATCTATATTACTCATCTTCTCTTTCTCACAGCTTTTCTGATACACATACACATACATGCGTATATATAAATGTGTGTGTGTGTGTGTGAATATTTTTATATATAAATATGTAGATATATACATACACATTCTTATATATATATATAAATGTTTGTGTGCGTGTGATTATGTATGCGTATGTATGCATGCATGCATGCATATATATATATATATATATATATATATATATATATATATATATATATATATATATATATATATATATATATACTGTTCTATTGGTTTCCGCAGGAGGCAGAGACCCCCTTGTGCCAGCACCATTAACTGTGTAAAGCCAGAGATGAAGTCAAAAGCAATTCAAAATGAAGCTGAAGTATTACTCAATACGCTTTAGAAGAAGCCATGTGTATTAAAAATATTACAAGCAGATGCTTTGAAAGTGACTTCCAAGTGTCGGCTTCTTTGCGTTCTCCTGATGAATGCGAGCAAGACGAAACGTCGAAGTCACAGTCAATCTGTTTTCGCAATATATATATACTTACATATAACACACACACACACAGACACACACACACACACATATAAAACATTAGGGTTATGGTTTGAGGGACGTTTAGTTGCTTGTTCTGTGAGGCGTAGAAACGACGAACATCTCGCCGACGTTGGTTCGAGCGCCTTTGATCGATTGTTGTAACTGATAGATTAGCATTGTATTGTTATTGTTGCTAGTAATCCTTCTTGATCACATCGATACCAACATAAGTCATTTGTGAGCCGATATTTGCAACACACTCACTCACAACTCTCCACGTTATTACCATCTCCTAATGGCGGCTGTCTTTTTCCAACTTCCTTTTAGCGGATGTAATCAGTTATTGTAAAGAAAGAAGTTGAATACTTTTCAATTAGTTTAGAGGAAGTTGTATTATGTAGTGGGCAAATGGTGCTTGGCTTTATTATTGTGTTTTTTTTCAACTGAAAACTTTTTAAATTATCTTCTGGTCTAAAGAATATTTTCAATTTTTTGTTTTTGCTTGTGTTTTGTTTTCCTTTTTGGTTCTACTTCGTTATATTACAAATTCTTTAGCTGTTTTCTTTTTTCTTAAACCATTAACAATATTTCATTTAATAATAGTTTTACCGAATATTGGAAAGTCTCTTTAGTATCAAAGGTGACAACTAACGCCAGAATCTTCCGACGAAACGCAAAATTCAGTAAGAGGCCATTTTCTGTTTATCTTGAAGACTTTTCACCTTGTTCAAATATTTAATCAAGAAATTGTCGATTTTTTGCCAAGTTGAAAGAAAACCCAGAAACACCAGCAACATTTTGAAATAAAAAAAATACACGAAAACCAAAAAAAAATAAAAAAAATTATATTTTGTTTCCTTCACATAATAATATAATACATTTTTTTTCCTGAATTTATAAGAAACGAAATCAATAATGCTATTATTTGATGTAAATTTTAAAACTACATTTATCAAAATTGTGAACAGTTCATCATAACTGTTTAAAACAAAATCTATTTTAAATTTTGTCACATTGTTTCTATATTAATAATAATAATGATAGTAGTAGTGGTTGTAGTAGTCGTGGTGGTGGTGGTTGTAGCGAGACAGTTGTTTTTGCCTTTGTGACTTTTGTTTATGCAGTAATTATTCATTCCGAACATGTCTCAATTAATAACACAAAATCGGAACAAATTTCACGTAAAAACAAAAAAACAAACAAAATTATTTATCCTGATTATATTTCTAACAAAGACGTCCTCAAGTCATAGCAATTTATACTCAAAGTGAATTATAATGTTATTTTGCCGATAAACTTTGATGCTCTCTCTCTCTCTCTCTCTCTCTCTCTCTCTCTCTCTCTCTCTCTCTCTCTCTCTCTCTCTCTAAGTTTCTCCAAAGAAGATTTCATGGAGCGAATCGAAGTGTAATAAATGCGATACGTTTCTCTTACTTCTAGCAGTCTTTAACGTTCTGTCCTTTTCGTTTGTACTTCTTTACTTAAAATCTAGCAGCGATCATCGTTGGGAGATTTTGTAATTAGGTAAACGTTTAGAACAAACAGTTTAGGCATGTGCACATTAGGCTATTTGGTCACAAAGTTCCACTCATTCTCATACTTAGACCTCAAGTTCCACTCATAGCCATACTTGACTTTTAAGATTCATTCATGGGACAATTATTGACGAAAACACGTCTAAATTCATTTATAATGGTATACACAACATACAGATATACATATATACTAAAGAAATACACCAGTCCATCAATAGATGCTTTCATTCATATACATACATGCATGCATATATATATATATATATATATGTGTGTGTGTATATATATATATATATATATACACATGCATACAAACATAGATGTACACACACATAACTATATTTATCAACGTGGCCACAAGTATTGAGATCTATGTCAAATGATATTTGCTCTAATATCACACATGTATATGAGTATGTGTGATCGTGAGTCACTTTATAACATACTAAAAATCTATACACACACACACACACACACACACACACACACACACACACACACACACACACACACGATATAAGCTCGTATATGTTTATGCATATAGATAGTCTTATGAATTTTGCAAATCTCTAGGAAGATTCTTGTTAAACTTTACGTCACAATAAATTCTCTTAATGAAACATTTGTAGATATACCATAAAATCCATTCGTCCGCTTACAATACATACATACATATATACATACATACATCTCTCTCTCTCTCTCTATATATATATATATATATATACATACATACACACACATTTATATACATATATATATATATATATATATATATACATACATACACACACATTTATATACATACGCACATATATATATATAAATATAAAGGTGTGTATGATATAAATCCCACTTGCATACAAACACATTCATTATCTCTCTCTGTTTGTCCCCCTTTAATATGATTTTACATCAGATCTCATCTATTTTTAACAATATACCGCATGAGATACATTGTACTTTTTGTCTACCAACACTTATTCAAATGATTCTTTCCTATATACAAAACGCACACACAAACACACTTATTGTCAAATACACAGATGCACACATGGATATGTACTATACACAAATATATCTCATTCTTTATCTTTATATCTTTTTGGTCTATATATAATCACATATTCACAAACATACACACACATAGATTGATAGATAGATTGATAGATAGATAGATTGATAGATACACAAACATAAACTGTTATAATATATAGGTACACATGTATATATTTCTTTGTCTATGAATAGAAATACATTAAAAACTTTATATTTGTAGACGAGCACATACACAAGTGTATGCATCTATGTGTGTGTGTGTCTGTTCATATACCTACGTATTCGTACAGATATAAAATATACATATTGTGTTCAGGTGTGAAAATGCGTGTGCAAGTACCTGTATGTGTGTGTTTTCTTCTGCTCTTTTTTCCCCCTCTCTGTCTCTTACCCCTGCGCTGTTCCTTCAGTTGTGTATAGAAATGTTTCTCTTATCCCCTGCTGAACTCGATGTTAGCAGTTTGACGTTGATGCCTTTAACAACGCCGCATACACTTTCTGAGATGTACCTTGTCGACCCCCGCTACAAATTCTTCGTTTAATTATTCATCTCGAATGCCATTTAGAATATAAAAGGAATTTCCATTTTCTATTTTTTCCTCTCATTCTTTCGCTTCTATTTTGTAAAATGTTCTCCTCATGAAATGATTATTATAGATTGAACGTAATATATTACATGGTGTGATATCATAAATCGAACGGAACATTTAATCAAAGCATATCACTAGAGAAAGAAAACACTTAGATAGACTTGAATAACGACAGGAAAGATTATGGTTATGGCAGAACGGAATTATCAAGAAACTCCTTTTATATATAGGCATATGCAAAACTCTGTTTTATTACCGGATAACAGTGGTGGTGCGGGTAGTTGAGGTTGTGTAATGGGATTTAAAAAATTGAAATAAACTGTTGTATGTGTTTGAAAATATTTAGGGAGGTTATGGAGAGGAGTTCAAGTTAAGTGTTAAACGGAGGAATTTTTAGAATGAATCAATTTGTCAATAGATTTATGAATATTTTCAGTCAATAGATTTAGGCTGAATGTTCGTTACAGCATATGACACGTCGCATTATATATGATGCGCCACAATATATATGACCTGACATAAAATGTATAGTGTATCACATGATGATTCACAATAAATGGAGCGTAATATCACAATATATGATGTAAGGCAGCATATTATACAACAGAGTATATACGTCAGAATATGTGATACACCACTAGACGTAACCCGGCATAATATGTAAGATTCATGATATTATATAATCAATCGCTATATTTAGGACACATTACTACATATGACATATCATAATAAATTCTATATCACAATATATGATGCATCACAGATTGTGACACGTCACGATCTACTATTCATCAGCATATCTGGCATGTTACGATATATGACTTGTTATAAATCACATCACAAAATATAATCTATCAATATATAACAAAAATATATAAGAAATATATAAGAAACATTACGTTATAAGATACCTCATATATTATATAATACGATATATTTATACAACACAATATATGACTCGGCACAATATATGTTATACATCACAAAATGTAATACTTCATACAAGACGTCGGATTAAATGATTAGTTACATAAAGGCGGCGAGCTGGCAGAATCACTAAGCACGTCGGGCAAATCGCTCAGCGGCATTTCGTCTACCTTACCCTCTGAGTGCCGCCGGGATTGGTTTTCGCTCAGCGGCATTTCGTCTACCTTACCCTCTGAGTGCCGCCGGGATTGGTTTTCGCTCAGCGGCATTTCGTCTACCTTACCCTCTGAGTGCCGCCGGGATTGGTTTTCGCTCAGCGGCATTTCGTCTACCTTACCCTCTGAGTGCCGCCAGGATTGGTTTTCGCTCAGCGGCATTTCGTCTACCTTACCCTCTGAGTGCCGCCGGGATTGGTTTTCGCTCAGAGGCATTTCGTCTACCTTACCCTCTGAGTGCCGCCGGGATTGGTTTTGCATTTCATCCTTTCGTCGTCGTTAATATAATTACAATTTGAGCACTGGGGCGGGGGTCGATGTAATTAACTTACCCCTGCCATGAAACTGCTGGCCTTGTGTCACATTTCGATACCAAAAATCTGATTTAACGAAAGTCAGACTTTCCTGTGTAACTGAAATGTTCAAGTAACTGAGTGCAACAAACCGATGAAATTCCTCCCAGATTTTCCTTCGCATATTATCTGGAGTTCTGCCTACAAAGAAGTCTTTACTCCTAGTCAGAGCTTATTAGAAATAGCAGCTTTTTTCTCCTTCCTAAATAATACTTGACCTGTTTGTATGAAGTGGTATGGAGAAAATGAGCACTTGTAAAAGAAACAGGAGACACTTATTAATATAAATGTCAAATAAATTGAATCTTGTGCTCCAGTCTGACCGTGGAACTATAACCGAAATCACTAAAATACACAATAATAATAATAATGATATATATTTATATATATATATATATATATATATATATAGGCACGTTTATATACATGAATTATCTATGTATTCATATATATATATATATAAAGTATATAAATTCCCATGTGTGTATAAATACATGTATATACATATACATACATAGTCTGATCAATAAGAATCCGGACTGTTGCCATAGTAACGAAGCTAAAAATATACAGTGAAGCCGCTTGGTACTGATTGACCTTGAACTCTGCTGTGCATGCGCATTCAGTTTCAGTTTTCTGGCAGCAAATGTTGTCCAAAGCTTGGCCATACCTGGTCAGTGGCCTAAGCAATGTTTTCAGAAAGTTTTCATCGTTCTCGACACAAAGAAGGAGATCTTGTGCAACTGAAGCCCGATCGCCTTTTTGGTCAGCTGAAAGCAATTTTGTATCAAACTCGGCAGACACGCATCTCTGTAATAATGGACTGAACTGAACCGTATATGATCTGCACCTCCTCTCATTTCCCACGGATGGTGGTTCGACGATCTTCCATAACGGCTGCACACGCATCTCCGATGTTCTTCTCAGTTCTGCTGGTTGCCTGTCTTCCACAACGTTCGCCAATATCGACATTTTTTCGACCATGTTTGAAACATCTGAACCACTCGTACATGTGTGCCGCTCATACACTCCCCTCCATACACTTTCTGCAAGTTTGTGTAGGCCCTTGCGCAGGTATCACCATCACAACTGTCTCTCTCATGGTCAATGCGACGATTACACGCTACACATCTTCCTTAGAAGCACTGCTATAAACAGCGGAAGTGAGCTAAAGCTTAGTGCGCATGCACAGCAGAGGTCGGGGTCAATCTTTGCCAAACGGCTTCGCTCTGCATGCTTTTACTTCCGTTACTATGGCACAGTCCGGATATTTATTGATCAGACCTCGTACATGCATATAGAAAGTAGATATATGATTGCCTTATGTTCATAAATTAGAATATATATCATGTTGCGGCGGCGGCGGCGGCGGTGGTGGTGGTGGTGGAGGAGTATTATAAATGAGTGTTTGTGTGTAGAAGCTATAAGGATCTCTTTAGTAATTAATATTAAAATGTGAAGTCGTTGAAAGCCTGACTTGAAAAGGGAAACTGGTTTTACCGCCCATTGAATGAAAGTTTAATATGTGTTCCACCTGCATTTACCATAATCTATATATTATCGTTTTACATAATGTAAAATATGTCACTTCTGTATGACTTCCGCAAGAATCCACAAGATTGAAAAATTTGAAAAGCTTTTTGTGAGCAGTATACGTATACATACAGCATATATATACGCAATTACGTGTGTATGAATGTATGTATGTGTGTATATATATATATATATATATATATATACCTGAATAATTTCTAAAGTACAACATAGCCCTAAATTTAATCAATAAAGATTTCTCCACAACACCTCTCCATATCAACCCACCTTCAAACATAATTACCACTCCACTGAAAACTATATACACAGAAAAGATTTTAACCCAACAGAGACTATATAAAGTCAAGGTTAACTTCAATGATTCACACTCCGACTATGGCTTAACTAGCCGAAGCTTCGAAGTTACTGTCAACTATATTCTTGTTTTAGAATAATAAATTTGTACCCTACAAAAGTATAGAACAACCAATCAGATTACTGTAAAATTGTAATTTTTTTGTAACTGAATACATATATATATATGTATATATATATATATATATATATATATATATATATATATATATATATATATATACTGTATATAAATATATACACGCAAACGTATCCACAAATATATGCACACATCACATATGTATATGAATGTATTATTTTAAAGTAAATAAGAATCCTCAGCCTTATGTTTCGCTATATTCAAGATTTTAAACGAATAACTCTTTTCAACGCTCAGAATTTAAAGGTGGTAACGGTATGGGCTATTTGTCTTCTAGGTATTCATTGAAGAAATGGATATGTTTGATATTCAATTGAAAAGAAAAAAAAAAGGAATGGATTGTATCAACCTTAAAATAATTAAGGTTAAAAATGAAGGACGGCTCCGTAGGATAGTTTAGCGAATATTATTATTCGACAAACCTAAATTGTTTTCGTTCTGATTTCTGTTTTGACTAATTTAGAATCTCTTCTCATTTTTTACTCCTCTCTCTTTATACTTCTCTTTGTACTGTGGATATATAACCATCTTAACTTTTCTCTAGCTGGTCCTGTAGTGGCTATCTTAATTGTATATGAGACTGAAGTCGTTTGAAATCGATGGCTCTGAGGCTGCTGTTTCTAGCAAATCTATCACCCACAGTGTGCCCCACAAGTAGTACCGACTGTTAGCACTGGCTGCCATTGTTACTGACCACAGTGTTTGTAGCAAGTAATGTTTACAATTTGATTCAGTGAGAAAGGAGGGAAAGAAGGCGCGGAGGTAGGAAGAGAACAAACGTTAATTAGATTGTATAGCAAACTCAAGAGATAGCTGGAAATTCAATATAATTCCAGATTTAAAGTCGGCTTCTCAGACTGATATTTACTATTCAATATCAAAAATTAGATATTTATTCTTCAACACAATATATGGATAATGCATGCATGCATACATACATACATACATATATACATACATACATACATACATGTGTAAGTATGTGAAACAAGTTTTATTTTAGAGATATTGTGGCAAAAACACGACAATGTTTGTGATTTATCTTTTAATACATTCTTATGAGTTCCAGACAATTACTATTTATTTATTCATCTTTTAATGTGAAGAGTAATTTGCTCATTCATCATCAATACATCTTGACGTTTTCAGTCTTATCTTCAGTTTGCTGTTCTTTTGGTGCATATTGTGGCAGCTTTATTGGTAAGACTAACAAGGTTAGTGTTCACCTTATTGCCAGAATAGGAATATTTGTCCGTCAGCACAGTACATCAATGCTCAAGCGGCACTTTTGATTTGCGATTAGTAAACTTTTTGTGCATCTTTATTTTTAGACTGAAATTATGAGTTTTGCAGCCATCATTAATCGCCTGTTTTCTGCGTAATTATGTATAGAATAGATACATAGATGTTTTTAGTTAATGGTATCCTATTTAGCATTCTTTCATGTCATGAAATATACACCACTTTGTTTTCTTCTTGCTCTAATTTCCTGTGGAGCCGGCAAAGTAAGGGACATATTTCTAAGGTCATTATGACTGTAAAAGTCGTGAACTTTACAACATTTACAGTTGCAATGAAATTTCTTAATCACAATGATCATCAATGGATGCTTGTGGACTTAAAAAGCTGCCTATTTACGTGGAGAGTGTGGAATTTTAAATCGGGAATGAAAACGCCACCGTGTTCACCGAGAACAAAGAAAATGTTCTAGAACAAGCACTGCAATTAAATCTAATGACTCTTGTATAAAGCGATGAATCTTTAGATTTATAACTCTCAAGTGGCTATTTTAAACACCCAGGAGTATAGCTGAGTACATCGACACTAAAGAGAAGAGTTTTCGTTTACATTTCATATAATTATTCTCAAAGGCCAAATCTTCATTATTTTATGTCTTCCGTTCATTACAGTTTCGCTTTTACTTTGTTTTACGAGAACCATTTTGTTGGTGGTTGCTGCTTGAATGATGGCAAACTTACTACGTTTCTTAATAAAGCAGTTAAACGACTCACCATTGGCATATTTATCTTGCCGCACTTTAATTAATAGTGATGAATAACACTGGTGATGATGACAGTACTTTTTTTTCATCCTACTTAATGTCTACCTTAAATCACACAATATTTTCTTTCTAATATCAACTAAAATTTTACATTAAAGTACAGACTTTGAGCACGGCTCGGAAATAGTTTTTTTGTTGTTTCAGGACGAATGAATATGAAAATGTCGTTCAGTAATGTTAAAAAGCCCCACATCAACGAACGCAAACAAAAAACGAGAAGAATATTTTATATATTAAGGAAGTGAGTTAAAAATTATAAGGGCTATCAGAGCCGTAGCCTTTTAGAGATTTTTGGAACCACGTCTCTCATAGGTTCTGAGTTCAAATTTCGCTGAGGTAAACACTTTCTTTCAGGTTACCGGAATCGTTACAATAAAGTGTCAATCAATTACTGGGATCAATGCAGTTGGTTAATTTTGGAATCGATTTGCCGTCTTCAGGCAAGAGTCTGCTGATGAGAATCAAATTCACAATGCTTAATGTTGCTTGCGTCGTAACTGCGAATGTGGATTTAGACCTCCACAAGTATAGGTATCCCTTTAAAGACCCGCGATTTCAGGTACTAGTAGCTTTGAAGGAGATTGTTTTAACTGAGAGTCGATGAAAGAAATGATGGACAAAGACTTTAAGAGCAGAAGATAATCAGTAATTCAACTTAAAATATTTTTTCCAGAATATGTCGTTACCTACTTATCCCTCTTGTAACTAAGAAATATTATTCCTGTAACCAAACTCTTTTTATTTGACAATAATAATAATAATAATAATAATAATAATAATATACGTATGTATGTATGTATGTATGTATGTATGTATGTATGTATGTATGCATGCCTGTATGTATATATCCAACTTCCCGTTTTACATATTTCTCTTTCAGTTATTCCTTTGGTAGTCACAAGCCTATATTGTTAATTTTTATCAAAACCGGAACTTATAACCAAAACGATTGTAACTCTAATATACATTGTATCCTTCCGACACTCAATCGATCCATTCCCCTCATTGTTAATTATTATTGATTTGAGATTCTACAAAATTCTACAGCGAATCAGCAACGAAATTCACTACTGAAGAATTTATCTTTTACAATTGTTTCCTTGAATTTTCTCTACAATTCTTCATTGAGAGTAAATTTCCCAGACTTCAACCAAATTTCTCCCTAACAACTCTTTGTTATTTCATCATTATCGTTTTCTTCTTCGACACTAAAATCTTAAAATGACTTCGATTACGTATTTTCATGTCTTGGAGTATATTTCATCGTCGCCAAATCTATTACGGCTCAAATGAGGAATCATGTCGTTTCTTTTGCTCCATTTTAGCCAATATATGTTTAAGATCTTTCATTTCCTCTTATATAATTAACTATACCTGTTCTCAAACTAACCGGACAGTATTATTATTCTCCCTAATAACGATGTTGTATGCATGATAAATCTACTTGATATACGAAATGAAAATTTATGGTCATTCCGGTGTGTGAGTCTATTGGAATCATTACGCAATCGTTTTCAATCCTGTTTATCTATATACACTCCTCTATCCCTCTCTAATCAATTCTATACGTGTGTATTTGATATTCACAGCAGCAACATTTTATGTTTGGCAATTCCTCCGCCGTCTACACCATTTTCTTTGCAACAAGTGGTCAATAAATTCAGTTTCACAAACCAAATGTAGAATTGGTAGCTACACAATTCCTATAGAAATGGGTACACTTAAAACCTAGACTACGGAAATTTTTAGACAATTGAAACATTAAGGAATTTTAGGGAATCAACTTCTGAAATAACATTTTCTACTAATATTAGGCACTTAAAAACAAAATAGGTCTCTGTTGATCTCAAACGTTAACAACTTTCATGAATTCCTGCTATGGTCAAAGGTTAAAGGTGAACACCATGGTCAAATTCTTTCGCTTATAGATCAAAATCATTTTATATTTATTCATTATTCTATTGAAATTCCAATTGATGATATTCTTGAAGTTGTTTCCATTGTTGTTTGATTAATACTAACGTAACATTTAATGCGTCATCCCTACCCAGAAATGAAATGAAAAAAGAGTCACGTGACTATAATTTTTCTTCGCCGTTATTATCATTATTATTATCATTCTCATCATTTTTGTTTTTGTTCGTGTTTTTATTATTGCTATTGTTATTATTATTATTATTATTATTATTATTGTTATTATGAAAGCCTCTCGGAAAGTTCTTAATAACCGGTTGTTCTTTACTTGGAAGCAGGCAATAACAAATCACCAAAAGTTCCAAGTAGTGCCTTCTTCTCCTGTGACTCAAAGAGACAATACTTTCCTTAGAATGCGAGCTGTACCCAACATTGCTGCCTTTTGGATCACCTCGAGCCTGAAAGCACCTCTAATATTCTTAATATGCTTTTCAAAGCCGTTGGAAACGGTTCCTAATGCTCCAATTACCACCGGTATCACAATTACTTTCCTCATGCCCCATAACATTTCTATCTCGTCTCGCAGTGTTTGGTATTTCTCAATCTTTCTGTTTCCTTACATTTCAACCTCGAATCGCCTGGTATTACAACATCTATTATCTTTAATTCTTTTTCATCTTTATGGATGAGCACGATATCTGGTTGTCTCGCCTCTATGACTTGGTCGCACTGCATGTTAAAATCCCAGAGTATTTAGTAATGTTCATTTTCCTGTATTCCCTCTAACTTGTGGTCATACCATTGTTCGGATCTCTCGAGGTTTGCTTTAACGCACAACAGCCAGTGGACATATTTGGCCTCATTGTCGTGTCTCCTTTTGTATTCGCGTTGTGCGAATTATTGTTGTTGTTGTTTTCTTATACACACAACAGAATAGACTGTTGGAAAAGAGGAAAATCCTAACATCAGCCTAAAACAAGTCACCTTAGATCCCAAGCACCTTCCTAAGTATCCTAGCTGTCCCTAATAACACTGTTTACTGCAGCTGTACAAAACTGGGTTTTATGCCTATTTCGTCAATCCATCTGTTCAACCTTTTTAAGGATAGTTCCCATTGCACTTATAACTACTGTGATACGTTCTACCCGCACTTCCCATAGTCTCTGTAATTCAATGGATAGGTCCTGGTACTGTGCTATCTTTGCTATACCTCTCATATTGATTTTATTATCATTTGAGACTCTAAACTCAATTATCTGGCACTTTCTATTCTCTTTATCTACTACTACGACTATACTACTACTACTACTACTACTATACTACTACTACTACTACTACTACTACTACTACTACTACTACTACTACTACTACTACTACTATTACTACTACTAAACCAGGCCTTCTAGCTTCTATTACTCTGTCAGTCTGAATACTCAAGTCCCACCACATATTTCTTCCTTTCGAGACTTTATTAGGTCCATGTTCATACCATTTATTAGTATGTTCAAATCCTAGCTTTGTATATAACCTCCAGTGGATTACACTCCTTGAGTTGTAATGTGTTTTCTTGTGTTCTTTCTGGGCCAGCAGGATACATTCACTTATTATATGAGTAACTCTTTGCTCTTTTGATTTGCATAGCCTACATTCGAAATCCACTTGATTTTTGTCTAACTTGGCGGTTCTGCAACCCTTTTCAGCCTTCCTTTCTGCAACCATAACCATGTCTCACTCCTACTATTTGCTGCAACTATCTTTGGAAATCTACTCCTGCCAGTCAGATAACTTCTGTCCATTTCTCTGGTTTTAACTTCGTTTGGGTTTTTGGTTCCCCCTATGTCTAGCTGTGACTCTAACAGTTTTTAATAAACTTTCTTCACTATTACCTACAAAGGAGTTTATATCTATTATAGCTAACTCCACGCAGTTTTCTACTGATATTAACCCTCTTCTGCCTTCCTTTCTAGGTAGGTACAATCTTGCAACTCCTGCCCTTTGGTGGAGTCCTCCATTCATATTGAATTCCTTCCTAGTTTTTCTGTATAGCTTTGCTAATTCAGTTTTTGTCAAATCTACAAAAGCTACTGAGCATCTAAGTAATGAAACTGCCCAAGTAATTACAGCCTTCACTAGATCCGGGCCATTTAGCTTTGTTTTTATTAGCTTCCTCACCCTTCTCTCAATTTTCCATTTCATCTCTATAGTTAGTGCTCTGTCAGGTTCCAATACTCCTAGATACTTATAATTCTTTCCTCCTTTCCATTATTTTAATGCCTGGCCATCTGGTAATTGGATGCCTTCGCTGTTGACTACCTGTCCCCTTCTCATGACTAATATTGCACACTTATCAATGCCAAATTCCCTGCCTGTATCTTTACTGAAGAGTCTTACAGTCTGTATTAAGGGATCTATCGTTTTTTTCATTCTTATTAAAAAACTTCAGATCATCCATGTAGAGCAAATTCTTAATCTTTCCCTTACTATTTCTGAACTGATATCCCTCATTTCAGTATTAAGGCAGGCAAATATTAAAGGGGACAACGAGTCCCACTAGAAAATTCTTCTTTTGATATCAACATTCCCTCAGAGTATGCCACCTGAGTAAAAATCTATTTTCCATTTCTTCATGCTAAAACTAATTATTTCTCTTACGTTACCTATTATTATTGTTGACTGAGAGAGCAGGGAACGCCACCAAAATGATCCTGGGGTAAGATATACGAAGGGCAATATATCCATTATGATTACACGTCCGATAAGTGTACACCAATCACATGTATCACAACCACATGTGCGCGACATGGTGGTCTCATATCAAGATAAACAGCGCATGACCTTGCAGCTGTGGCCCAGTTAAAATGTTCTTCAGGTCGAGTAGCACATCTCGCTCAAAAGGCCTCAGAATAAAGCTTGTTTAAGGAGTATGAACAAAACACCTATGTTTCCTGTGGTGAATTATTCAAATCCCAAAGAATTCCTCTTTGCACATGGCTGTGATGCTCTCCCACTACTTCTGCTCGTGATCAGAGAAGCACATACCATCCTCGTGGTGGGGGCATGCTTAACAGGTTAAGGACAAGCAACTGACAAGGAAATCTGAGGTACTGAGCAGAATATTTGCTGTGTCCTATCTTTTATACCAAGACAAAACGTGTACATGGTAGCACTTCCAATTAGTTATGATCGGAAGCCATCAGAGCCACTGCCTGGTATTATTATTGCTGCAAGCTGGGAGAGATTATTATTGTTATTAGTATTTCTCTTCCACATAATTGAACTGCTATTAAAAAAAATGTTTTTCATTTCCTTCTTGTCTTCCGTCTTTCTCTCTTTCTCATATTCTTTACCGTTTTTCCCCCCAAATAAAATTTTCTTTGAACAAAGAAAATGGCGAAAACCTAATAGTAATCTCAGCATTTCAGCAGCATCGAAAGACTTCTAAAAATTATTGCATTTTGTTGTCTTGTGAGGTTACATCGTTCTGCCATCAACTTTCATCAAATGATGCCAGTTACCAATTTATATTCGGATTCACGTGACTTTGGAACAATCAGGTACATTGTCAGGAAAGTGGTAATTCCTGTTCTAGAGGCCAGAGTCAAGAGAGCAGTAAGGTATGCAATTTTCGAATCTGATTCTAATGTCACCATTCCACTGTATTCTGGCAGAATGATTGTGACAGTTGGAAGAAGATTCGGTAATACATCGTGTTGGTGGAATTGGTAAGAGGCAGCAATTAATCAGATGTTACGTTTGATGTTCTTTCAATTCAAAAAACATGACTGAGATTTCTACAAAAAAGTTGACTGCATCCACAGTAAATACTGTGAAGGAGAGTATATATATATATATATATATATATATATATATATATATATGTTTGTGTGTGTGTGTGCGTATGTAAATGTGTATGTGTATATATATATATATATATATATATATATATATTGTTGTATTTGGGGATGGTCATATTGCCAGTTTAGCCAATAAAAACACGCGCACTGTATATTTGGTGTTAATTTGCTTCAGCTTTATATTATATTACATTACATTACATTAATCATATTTCGGCGAGAGTTTTTTCGTCACACTTCTGTGACCTCATCAGTAGTCCCTTGCTTTCTTGTTTCTTATATGCGTGTCCCTCCTTGCTAATGATCAACCATTTTGTATTTTGTATTCCTATTGTATGTGTCTACTCATGCGTATCGCTCTATGTGAGTGTATGTTTTGCACACAGCAGACCCCTTTTCACCATAGCTGAAATCGTACAAAAGGCGACAAATCTCAGAAAAGGCATTTTTTTTTATATCACCACTTACCTTACCAAAACATATACCTCCAGCATTAAAGTGGCCAAGTTCTTCCAGCCAGCATGTGAGATGTGCCGTCTGTATTGCTAAGCTGTGTATATATATATATATGTGACACCGAGAAAAACAGAGATTATGTAATGATTTTCATAAGCTTACAGATGTTTCCGCTATAAGATATATCTGGATGACATCATATAGCTTCATCAGTGCCTTGAATATGAAGTGTACTTTGTTTGGGAAAATTACATTTACAGAACATAGAGGTGTTACGAGTTTTCCGTGTCATCTCTTTGTTTATATATATATATATGTGTGTGTGTGTGTAAGCTTACAGCGATCGCCTTGCAAAGTCTAAGGAAAATAATGGTGGTATCTAATATAGTTCTTAAATTTGATAGAAGCAGTGAGGCTAATTCGCTGCTGTAATGGTATCACAGTCGCATTAAGAAAGGGAAGTGAGTTCGAGTCCCACGCGGATGAGAAAGCTTACTTTTTTTTCTTCTCTCGAGGGGAATCTATGCCCTATTATAAGAGTATTTTTCTTATATATATATATATGAGAGAGAGAGAGAAAGTGAGTCAGGCAAATAGAAACTGAGCCGTCTGTTTGTATTTTTGTACATCTGTGTATATCATAAAGGCTGTTCAATAGCGTGAAGAGCGTTTAATAATATGCTAAGTTCGATATCGTCTTTTATGGGAATATCGAGATAAACAATAATAAATGGGAACTATATTAAAGAATAATGATGTGGAACATAATAACAATAAACTGCGAAGAATTCTTTGACTGTAAAACTTTATATAATTCAAAGAGGATTCATTGTAGAAAGAATTACTTAGAACGATGTGAAAGGGGAGTAATGGGCAAAAGGTTATTCAAGGAAATAGTTTTTTGTATTCTTTGGCATCCCCACCACATCTTTTTTCTTGTATACAGAAAACCTACGACAAGTTTACCCTACGGATCCCTATCTGAGACGGTAGATGATGATTTGAGAGATTTTCGCTACTATTTCCAGCAGATTTAGACTGGTGTTATGTAGCTTTAACTAAAAGTGCTGCCAAAAGTCCAGAGACAGAGGGCCAATATTGTAACCAACAACATATTCCAGTAAAGAAAGCCATGCGCTCCACTGTACTACAACTTCATGTATGTATATCTATAGGAGGAACTATCTGTCTGTGTAACTGCTTCTCTCTCTCTCTCTATATATATATATGTGTGTGTATGTATATATATATATATATATATATATATCGGTCTATCGATCTATCTATCTACACATCTATTTATGCATCTCTATATCTCTCAATATAACTATCTATTTGTCTGTCTGTATGTATGTGCCTCTGTCATTCTGTCAGTCTATCTTTCTGTCGGTCAATATCTCTTTTTTTCATTTGCATAAGTGTATACCAACAAATATCTATGAATATATATATATATATATATGTATATATATATATATATATATATATATATATATATATATATATATATTTGTGTGTGTCTATATTACTGCATAAGGACAAATGCACACAAACATGTGTACACATATGTGTGTGTGTATATATCTATACACACACAGATATGTATACGCGTGTGTGTGTGTGTGTGTGTGTGTGTGTGTGTACATATATGTATGTATGTGTGTGTGTGTGTAGCTGTTTGTCTAAAATCACACAAATAACACGAGTAAAATCTCAGGCGAAAAGGAGGCTAACGAAATACCACGTGGAATTAGACAGATGAAAGGGGCATGTATGAAATGTGTAGACATACAAAGAGAAAACGGCAAACAAAGATTGGATAATGAAGTACAATGCATCAACGTAAGAAACAAGAGAGAATTTGAGGTTTTGGGTGATTAACCTTTATCAAAGACAAGAAAGAGAATAGAAAGAGGAATGGAGAGGCAACAGAATTACTAAGAAATGAACGATAACAAGAAACATGTCTGCTCTCAAATACACAGGCCCACACAGGGATATGCACGCACACACACAGAGCTGCCTATCCGGATCCTGTGGTGCGACTGAGATATGGTAGTGTGATGTTGAAGAGAGAGAGAGGTGAGGAGGGGCACTGAAATATCACTTGGCTGGATCTGTTATCAGCTGAGAAAAGGGATCGACACAACCCGGTCAATATCGCTCGGCATTGTGTCAGTTACGACGACACGTTTTTTCCAGTTGATTCGCGTCAACAGAAGATTCTTCTCGTGAAATTAACGCACAAGTGGCTGAGTTCTCCACAAACATGCGTACTCTTCATGGAGATTCAGCGTGATACACCAAATGCGACGCTGATGACCCCTTGAACTCATTTTTTGCCGATTGGATGGAGTGGACATGAAATAAAATGTCTTGCCACTACGATTTGTACTAGCATGTAACCGAATACCCACGCCCCGCCATGCTGCGTGCCTTCATAGTACACACACACACACACACACACACACACACACACACACACACACACACACACACACACACATATATATATATGGGACTAGGTACTCTAATCGTGAAAGAAGTGATGGCCATGGCTGGAACAACATTAACCAGATGTCTACTGGATCAAAGCAGACATTGGCCTAAACAAAAACCAAAGTATATTGTGCTTGATATGTTATAATATTCGTCAGACATTGGCGCTATTTAAATAATTTTAAAGAGATTTCTATCTCATATTAATTGATATTACATTCCTCTTTATCTTCAACATAATCATCTCGCTAACTAGTGCTACTAACAATCGCATTTTACTAGCGTACACACACACACGAACACACACACAGACGCACACACACACACAAATACACGTCACTTAACAGGAAATTACATTATGGAAACAGAGGAGACAGATATATTTACATATGTGTGTGTATGTCTCCGTGAATCAGTTTATATGAATATATTTTTCTATGTACTCAATCATATATTATGGCTTTACATTAAAAGCTTCAAATGTAAATTATATTCTTATTATTAAGCAAAATATGTTAGTTTCTCTGTGAAAGTTCAACGAAGTGATTTCACCACAACTTTTTATATTCTTTAGCCAGGAGAAATGAGTTCGATTTTGCAAGTGGGGTTCATAATGCCTACTCAAGTTTTTACCACTACTCAAGTTTTTACCAAACTTGGTCTGCTGACTTAATGTAATGCAGAAGCAGCATATCTCAAATGTGAGCTTTCCTGTTTAAGTAATTCAAGAGTTATAGAGGTCTTAATTTGTTACCACTTCGGCCCTACTTTAGGAAATATCCTCTTCCTCTCCTTTTTATTTCTGTGACACTAAAAACTCTGACGATATTAACTGCTTTATCAGAATAGTAGGCTTATCAAACCAGTGTATCTAAAATAATGTCTCATAAGAGAAGTGCTTGTGTCACTCAAGGAAACCAAAAAATCTGGACGAAGAATCTCGTGCAATTTCAAGACTCTCATAGGAAAAGAAGACCTGGTCCTCTAGAAGAGCATTCTTTGGAAAACAACAGCAGGGTACCAATGAAACATTAAATTGTCGGTCGCTACCTTTTTCGTGGAGGTACCATCAAAGGAAGGGAAGAAAGAACAAAGGAAATTAATTTCGAAAGAAGTAACTTTTTTATGGCAAAAGAAATTAAATTTCCCATATTTATCAATTCTTCAAAATGTAGAAAAAGTAGAAAAAGTGCTGAATACATACGATAATTGTGTAAAACGCGGAAAATACGATTCGTTGAAAGAAATTTTTAACATCACAAAGGAAAACGATGAATGGCTGTGCAGTGGAGATAGGGGGTTAGGGTTAGGGTTAGGGTTAGGGTTAGGGTTAGTTTCAAATTGAAAGCAAGGGACAGGTTGGGTATGCAACTGGAAAGGCAGAGAGTTCCAAAACTATCCGCCCATCCAAAAGAAGAAAAGTATTCTTAATGCCAACTTCAACCAGAGCAACTCCAGTGGCATTGTCAACGTCTGAAGCAGAGACGGAAAGTGAATATCCAGAGTCCGAAAAATCAAATGAAGAATCCACACAAACAAGGAGGAAGTATAGCAAACTAATTGCAATCAAGTTAGTAATATCTTCCAAGCTTTCAACCCCAAAAGCAACAATAGTTTGTTGATAATTATCTCAAGATGGAATCAATGTCGAGATTCCTTCACAATTTGGTATTTACAAATCGACTATCAAAGAAGCTGTTAAACTAAAAAAGAAAATGAAGAAAACACTACATTTAGAAAACTGGTCATTGCATTTTGGTGGTAAAGATATTGATGATTAAGAATACAAGTGCTAGTTTTAAAGAATGAACAGTTAAGTTATAAGCATTCGTATTACCAAAGGAAAATGCCGATTCTGTTGTGAAAGGAATAACAGCTGTTTTGGATGAAGACAATTTATGGAACTGTGTAAAGATGATTGTCACTGATACAACGTGTGGACACTGGGGAAAGAAATGGCATTGTCATTCAACTGCAAAACTGTTTGCTCAAAAGGGTTTTGATGAACCGCAATTTATTGTCAGCATCATATCCTTGATATAGTTCTTCGTAAGTTGGCAGAATCGTTAGCACGCCGGACGAAATACTTAGCGGTATTTCGTCTGCCATTACGTTCTCAGTTCAAATTCTGCCGAAGTCAACTTTGCCTTTCATCCTTTCGGGATCGTTAAATAATTACCAGTTACTATGAATATAATATATAACATAACATAATATTATATAGCATAAATCATTTTAAAAAAACATAAAAGGCCAACAAATTGTTTCGGTTTATATATATTTTTTCTGATATACATAATCACAGTTCCATTATACAAAAAGTCACTTCAGGTCAAGGTTTTGAAAAAGACGAAATTCCGTTTGAAAGGACGGCTGGATTTGTTGGCCTTTGTGTGTTTTTATAGTTATTTGTTATGTAATATTATGTTATGTTATTTTCATAGTGTTTAATGTAATATTGTAATATAAATAAATTATTGGATTGTCAATAGTACATCTCTATATTTAATTTATTTTCATATGTATATATAATTAAGATTCAGTTGAATTAGATACTTAAGTTGAGGCACCAAGTCAGTCCGGCATTGTCCGTACTGCTCGACGTTATGGGGAATTAAAAGCAAGCAAGTAAGCAACAAGGATGTCCAGGTCTGGACATCCTTGTAACATATATATGCTTTATGTATATATATATATATATATATATATATATATATATATATATATATATATATATATATATATATATATATATGTACACCAAGGCTAATTTATGTGAAGGAAATGAGAAAAGAATTTAGGAAAACACACCCTGTATATGTAGCATAGGCTATGCTTTTACTGAAACTGGAATTGTAAGTTTGGATCGTGTTGTGTTCCTCGTTTCACGCTACTGCAAACTTCAGGCGAAACATAGCATTTAATGACTCTGTTTCTCCGAGTAAAACGATAAAAATTTTGATTATGAACTAACGCATATTTTTGCTTGTTTTCTTTTGTTTTGTATTTTATGATTTTGTTCCTCGTCATGTGTGTGTGTACGTGTGTGTATGTACTATACATGAGAACAAATCTTTCGTAAACATAACATACATACAAGAAATATGCACCTCTTATCCACGTTTGTTTTAATATATATTTCACACTGTTTCATTTCGTGTTATTCGCAGTAGCCTTGGAGATTTTCTTTTCTAAACTAACACTAGAACACTGTAAAGATCACTGGAAAGATTATCTTTATATATGGCGAGGGAGCGACAAAGCACGCTGCCAACCAAAACCAAAAACACAAACAAAATGACATAACGAAAATATAAATATAAAACCAAGCCATATATATATAATCAATATTAGCAATTGTTAATCACGAAAGACAAAACCGAACGCTAACAAATAACATACAACATAAAATACTCTGCGAAGAAATTAATAAATAATTTCAAATATTAGCTTGCTAAAATATTTTCATAGGTAAAACTGCACAGAATCATTGCTTTAGACAAACGATACGAGACTCATTTCCACAACATCTTCATATATTTGTTTGCTTTTGTTTTTGTTTTTTTTTCTTTTTTTTTTCATCATTCTCTGAAGGCCAATATCAGGTTTATTATGTTTTGTTTTTATTTTGTTGTTTCTACTGCTAACATCCACATCCGATTCTCACAATCTCCACCACAACCCACCATCATAACCACCCTCCTTTTTCACTTCCACCACCTCCTCCTCCTCATCTTCTTCTTTCTTCTTCTTCTCCTCCTTCACATCGTCATCATCATCGTCATCACCAACCACAACGCCTCAGTTTCGTCATGACTATATATTTATGCGTTTCCGTTCTGGTTTCATTAAACCTCGAACAAGAACAAAGAACTAGTTTTTATTCTCAACGCAATTACAATTACGATCAGAATTACAACAGACTTCTTTGTCATGTTTTCTGTTTTATCATACGAACATACGTGCATATATAACTTTCATGTATATATATATATATATATATATCAATGTGTGTGTGTATTATTATGTGTGTGCGTATAAATATTAATATATGTGTGTTTATATGTATATATCGATATACATGTGTGGGGTGTATATATATATATATATATATATATATATATATATATATATATACAGAGAGAGAGAGAGAGAGAGAGAGAGAGAGAGAGAGAGAGAGATAGGCAGATAGATAGAAAGACAGACAGACAGACACAGAGATATACCCACAGACACAAAGGCAGTGACAAACAAATATTAGAATGAATATTTGTTGAAGGTTAATGTGTATGCGTACCTTACATGTTTATAAGTTACGAATAAAATTGAGCATAGATATAAGTATAATAACTGAAATATTATGCTTAAAATAATTAATAATGCATCCATTTCGGATTGCGACACTCCTAAATATGTAGAGAACGACTGGACCCAAAATATCGTTGCACTGTCTCTTCGACAGGATTTATTAAATTCGAAATTTATGTTTGCGTTTGTCAAAAGTCTTTCTATGTGTGCCTACCATCTGATTTAAGAAGTGCCTAGGGAGAGTGATTTTCTCAAATAATATGTAGTACATTATTTTCATTTGACGGATATTTGTCCTCATCTTGTTTGTTTTTAACACAACATTTCGGCTGATATACCCATCAGCCTTCATCAGGTGTCTTGGGGAAATTTCGAATCCGGGTTCTCATTCCTAGAGTATTTTTCAATGTTTTTGTTGTTATTATTATTATTATTCAGGTCACTGTCTGGAATCGAACTTGGAATTTTGGGGTTAGTAGCCCACGCTCTTAACCACTACGCCATATGCTCGTGGACAAATATCCGTCAAATGTAAATAATGTACGTAATTCCTCATCTCTTAAATATAGAACTGTAATATGTTGTAATTTAACTCTATGTCGTACGCCATTAGTCACGAAGCTTTCTTTAAATCTCGTTGCTTATTTTGGGCTGGATTTTTGTTGTCCCATCTCGATGGCTTGTTGGTACCACATGTGTCCAACAGTTCGGTCTGCAGCTTTGATCGTAAGCCCAATGTACTTGTTCCAGCGTTTGTCGAAAATATTTTTGACCAATGAGTCACGTGTATCGCGGGGATTTTTGTTTCGGATGGTGCAACAAGTGAGTCATACACCGAACAATAACGTTCGCTGCCTTTTATGTTCTCTGTCTGATATTCGACATATTTTTGCAAACATGGCTTTAAAGGGTGAGCGTAAGACTGTGGTGAATGAAACACATAACCACTATTTCTAATTCAATATCTAACTCTCATTTGGGAAGCTATATCGATGAAATGCTAGAAATTAAGCTATTTACGTTAGTTAATGTGTCACATAGGCTAAGGTTTAGAAATAGCAGTTGAATATACCCCAGACAGATCTGAAAACGAAGGGTATATTAAAAGAATGTGGTGCTAGATATACAAAATAACTGGAAGATCCATTGGAGATTCATTGATCATTAATACGCATCATCGAGCTTGACTTGCGCTTAAGCAACAACGGAGACCATAATACATCTTCTTTAACATTTGATGGAATGTTATACTTAAGGCTTCAAAAAATAACAAACAAATATTCTTCAGAAATACTAACCACCATTGATCTTTTGCCGAATGAGAAAGTGAAATCTATTTATGAATGTCAAGCGCTTGTAAAAGGCAGGTCTCATTTCAGAAATTGTGTTTATCTTTATGTTTATATTTAAATTTTTCTGTTTAAATGTTTTGGCAGTTTAGCCTTTAACAGCTTCGCATTCAATTTTGCATCTATTTCAAATAGAACACACACACATACACACACGAAGGTAGTTCAAAATTTTCCCATCATTTGTACTCTCCTCCTCCATCCTCTCTCAAACAGTCATCTCTCACTCTACATTTTTCTCACCCTTAATTTTTCTCTTCTTACGTGTCATTTATTTATTTTTAAAAACCTATTTATACCTCTCCTAGCGATGTTCCCTTCTGCGTTCCTCTCGGTGGCCGCAAGTCAATTCCACTTCATATACTTACGACACAAACTAATTACTACTTCAAAAACACAATACTATCAGTGACGCACAATATACACATATAAATACACGCATTCATATACATACACATATATATGGATATTCATACTGACTACATTCACACACGCATGTATATATATGTGTGTGTGTGTGTGTGTGTGTGTGTGTGTGTGTGTGTGTGTGTGTGTGTGTACAATTATATATGTATGTAGAGAGAGAAAGAGAAAGAGACTCAGAGTAGTTCCACACATATATTTCTTTCTCAGTTTCCTTTTCTTTCCTCGTCTTCGTTTCCTGTTCTATCTTCGGCGTTCCACATAACACGCACTCATATATCTCTGTGTTTGAGTCCAAAACATACACACAAGTGCAGGCACACAGACATATACACGAACACCATACACACACAGCTACACGTTTACTCACATATATACAAAATATATGTACATACATACAAATATACATATATACACACATACATATATGCACGTACACATATACGCACATATATAGATATACATATACACACAAATATAGATATACATATACACTCACAACCACATATATATCTACGTATACAAATATATATATATGTATACATGTGTGTGTGTGTGTGTAGGCACACACACACATGTCAATACGTACATATTACAATCGATTTTTGAGCGGTAACTTGCAATTGCCAGTTCTAATTAACAAGCCTGGGCGTCAAATTAGGCCTGAGTCCAGCGATTAATATATGTACTGTTCCCAAATTGATCACTTCAACGAGAATGGAATAGAAAATGTCAGGCGAGAAATTAGAAATACGTGCAGTTTTTTTTTTTTTGTCTTTTCCTTTTTCACATACTTCTGGTATGTGTGTTCGTCTCGTCTTTTCTGCTACTTTTCTTCATCATTTCCCCTTCATTTTGTCTAGTTTGCTATTTATTACCTTTGCTGCTAGAAAATGTCTATTTAAAAAAAAAAAAAAATTATTATTATTATTATTATTATTATTATTATTATTATTATTATTATTATTATTATTATTATTATTATTATTATCGCAAAATAGCAGGTAACAACGGTGATATATACTGAGCTGGAGGATATTTTTCTGGATATTGTATTTGCATATTATATATTGTTGTTTTCATTATATCTTCTTGTGTTACTTTCTCGTTTTTTCTTCTTTTTTTTTTTCATAGTTTTTCAATTCTGAATATTTTTTTTGTTTTGTTTTGTTTCTCTTTCTCTTCTGTTTGTCAGGAATTATGTTCTAAATGAAAGATGAAAGTAGTCTCTTCCTCGCAATTGGTATCGAATAACAATGTGTGCCAACATCTCTCCCTACCCTAATCCATCTCTCTCTCTACACACACTACACAAATAGAAATTCACACTTGTGTGCACAAAAACAGTGAAATATAGGGGAGCACGCATGACTGGATGGTTTAGAAAATCACTTCGCAATCACGATTTCTGGGTTCGATCCTGTTACGAGTGACGTTGAGCAAACAATTGCAACAATATTCTGTAGTTGTTTCGTCTGTCTTTACGTATTCAGTTCAAATTCCGCTAAGGTAGACTTCTCCCTTCATCGTTTCGGGATCGATAAGTTAAGCAACAGTTGTATATTGGGGTCGATCTAATCGATTCTTCCCCTCCCCCAAAACTGCATGTCATTCGTTTCAGCCGACTTGTCATCAGGGTTTCGTGTCGCCTGTGAACATTTTGTGTCTTCTGCATAACTTGTGATCGTGGCTGTCTGTGTAGCTGAGAGCATACCTGAGAAGACCGTTATGAACAGCAGTGGTCGCAAAACAGAGCCTTGCGGAACACTGCTCACTATTTGCCTACCATTGGAGGTGGCTCCATTGCCTACTACCACCTCACTTCTATCCTTCAGAAAGTCATGAAGCCATTCTCCCAGATTTCCGACTATGCCGAGTTATTCAGTTTGTGACATACCATATATATATATATATATATATATATGTATATATATATATATATATATGTATATATATGTGCTCTTTAGCCTTAGGTCATCAGGTCAGTCCTGATGGATTACACCTATTATCAAACCAGCGGGAATCATCGTAATTTTGTTGTGATTAAGTCACATGAAGAAACATTATTTCAAATATTTCCATCTATTATTTTAAAAGCTGGAAACGTGCCATTTAATAGGCATTTCGTAGTTATTTCTCGCACTTCTACTGACCCTGTAGAAGCTATACTTAACTGTGAAGTTATTCACGTATAATTACCAGAACAGAAGGGAAAATTTGCTAAACTATGCTACTCTGCGCTCCGAAATTTTAAATGTTATTTTCAACAAAATATGTTTGGGAGATACGGTTGTTATTTTTAGCATGCCCAGTGACCAAATATCTGTTCGGTAATCAAAAGATCTGGCATTAAATAAGTTAATATATGGCGGCGAGCTGGCAGAAACGGTAGTACGCCGGGCGAAATGCTTAGCGGTATTTCGTCTGTTTTTACATTCTGAGTTCAAATTCCGCCGAAGTCGACTTTGCCTTTTATCCTTTCAGGATCGATAAATCAAGTCCCATTTCGGGCCTTATCCCATCAGTAGAAAAGATTAAATAAGTTATTATTATAAGTAGAGAGTACTTTTAGTTAATCCCTGGTTGCATACAAGCTGTCTTCCATTTTGTATATCAACATTACTGACCGACAGATGTAGGTACGACCATTTCTGTTAAATGGCAGTAGACAACTCACAAGAACATTGAACACTTATAACATTTCAATGGCAGTTTTGGAATAGCAAAATTGAATTCTATTAATCTTGGAATATTATCCACTGCAAAATAGTAGTAATGAACGGTTTGGTGACATTGCTATCTTCGCCATCTTGAATTTGCACCATCTTGCACTGTAAATATCTAACAGATATACTTGCGTTTTACGTTTGTTTATACAGGCAAAGTTGACGTTATATGTTGTAATATGGTTAAAATTAGCGACCAGGAACTTTATTTCAACTGCATTGCTATCAACCATATTATCAAATATCAGCCATATGTGTGGCGGTATTATTTTAAATACATTCATATATATATATATTTACATCCATGCATCCATACATATATGTATGGATGCCTATATATATATATATATATATATATATATATATATATATATATATATATATATATATGTGTGTGTGTGTGTGCGTGTGTGTGTGTATGTGTGTGTGTGTGTGTAATATCTTCGCCAATTGTTAAATGATACAGTACAAGAGTATATAATTTAAGTCCTAACAGAAAAATGCACAAGTAGTGAGCAGATTACAACATATGGTTTACAAGAAATGTTCAGAAGAGAAAAACACAAAGAATCATAAAAAAAGAACACTGAGTTGCCACATGTATGTTTGTTCATATGCGTACATATATATATATATATATATATACCTACACACATATATACATGTGTATGCATATACAGCATAGGCCATATATAGTGTAGAGTATATATATGTGTGTATTGAGTAGGCTCAAAACGTAAAAGTCTTTTCCATCTTTCCCGAACGTTAAAAGAATAGACCTGCTTGTTCCTACACCTGTCTTCGTCTTTTCTTTTCTGTAAATTTAAACTATATGTATATAGATATATATAATACATACATATATATATATAATACATACATATATATATATAATACATACATATTTATATATTTGATCCTTTATATTGAACATTCAATATTTCATCTACATTCAATACTTTCTTTCATGGTGCCATCCATTTTTATTTTATTTTATTTTATATTATATATTATATATTATATTATATATTGTATATTCCATATTCTATACCCCACATTGGTTCTGCAGGAATATAAATAAAACATAAAAAACAGACAGTGTTGGAACTCTTTTAAACAAAATAATATATATATATATATATATATATATATATATATATATATATATATATATATATATATATACACCCATACATACACGGGCACAATTTTTGTTCTCTTTTGAAACCTGATGATATCGTGTTTTCGTAACTGGAAACATCGCAAACAAGAGTATGAGTTACTCCAGCGAAGGTACATCAATTGTGTGTGTGTGTGTGTGTGTGTGTGTGTGTGTGTGTGTGTGTGTGTGTGTGTGTAAAGAGAACTGGTGCCAAATGCTGAATGACGTGCGTAATAAATACGGAATTATCAAACATGTATATCACTTAAACGGTAAACTGACGACCAGCAGTAATTGCTACTGGAGTTGAGTGAGAAAAGGAGATGATTTCCAGTATGTAATGGCCATACTGGAGGAAAGTGAACACATGCATATAATGCATGTATTCATACATACACGTACGTACGTACGTACGCACACACACACGTGTATATATATATATATATATATATATGTAGAGAGAAAGAGAAATATATAGATATAAACATACATACACATTTTTATACGTACACTTGCATACGCACATAGGAAGTGATTGACATATTCATATACGAATGCGTGTGACTGAGAGAGAGAGAGAGAGGGGGAGAGAGAAAGAGAGAGAGAGAAAGAGAAAAGAAGAGAAAGAGAGTGTGCTTTTGTGTGTGTCTATTGTGCGACTGTCCCTTTTTTAAATTCGAAGTGTAGGCAACCTTTAACTACGAGAGCAATCCCGTAGCAACTAAAATCTGAAGTAGATCACAACAAGACGGAGAAACATAAGCCATTACTCAACATCATTTAGATATAATTCATCTATTCCCTTCAGTTCCGGAATATTGCAGTTTTGATCAGGAAAATTAGGAAAAATAGTATTAAAGCTAAAAGACTGCAAAATCTCTGCGAATGTCATTAGTTTTGTGGGAGAACAGGTTTGCAGCACATTTTGTTTATCGATGAGTTACATGGAAGTGGAAAAAGGGCTAAAAGTTATTTAAATTTCAAATGTGATTAACAGTCAGTATTATTGATTATGATGGGAGAATATTTTCAAACGTAATTTTATTTAATTTTTTTTTATAGAATTCCATTGTTTAAAATTCACATCTTAAGAAAATTAATCGAATTTTTAGTTTTAATGCATCGCAAGTCGGCAAATTTTAAAGCATGTATTATAAAAATAGAAGACTCTTGTATAAGGGAACAGAATAAAAGGAAATTGGTTCACTGAAGAATTAATCTAACAGCATTCCTGATTATTGCTTCGTTACACAAAGACTAGTTTAAAAATATATTTGAGTATAACTATATGTAGAACGTGGAATCGATCATCTACAATATGCGACAAACATGGAATAATCTCCCTTGAGCTACGAAGGGACTCGCTATTAATATTCTCAATCACTTTAAATTTACCTCCTACAAAATTGTTGCAGCAATTTTTAACAACTTTCAAAGAAAACGACAAAATAATTCTAAGTAAGAACGGGTTAATTTCACAGAAAATTTAATCACCATATCTTTGGACAGGTCTCTCAGTTTAATATTCTGATTCTATACGTACTTACCCATACATAATAAACACGTATGTTTTTGATTCAAGAACTAAAATGAATAGTGGTAGATAAATGTTGTCTCGATTTTGTCATTTGTGTAAATCTGTTGATTCATTCCTTTGCGACTCACGTTTTCGTTGTTTTCGATCTTATCGACGACGGCACAAATGTTGACGCCTGAAGACATCAATCGAACCTTGAGTACAAACTAATCGGCGTACAAGGGCTGTGCAAACAAATACATAAGAAGTTTGGCCACTTGATGAACCCAACACATTTCGATCAATCTAATCTGAGTCATAATACTACTAATTGTTTGATTCACATCAAACATCTTCTAATGTGATTTCAAGTATATTTAGCTTCTATTTCCTGTAAATCCAACAGCTGCGCACAAGTTCCCGTTTGAAATGTTTTTCACGCCAGAATATAACTGGTTGAGCAGAAATTCGTTGAAAGGCGTTCCAGCCATGACTTAATAGTATATCTCTAAATTTAAATTTATACTATTCAATAATGTACCCTTCCTATTTTATGGTATTAGTACGCGATCTTGGAGATTTTGACTGTCATTTCTAGCAGGATCAACGATAATGTAGAGACGTATTTTGGAATATTGTCAGAAATGCAACGTTGCAATTACTGTTGCATTGTTGTGTTATTCTTTCCCTTGCTCTGGATGGGAAGGAAACCGCTACCACCACCACCGCCAAAGTTCTGGAATCCTCTGCCACTGACACCACAATAGATATACTGAAATTAGTGTCTGTTCTGAAAGTAGAAAGGAAACAAATAGCGATTACCAATCGGCCATAACTCCACACAAGTATATATGCCTGTTACAGTTATATATGTCTCAATAATAATAATAATAATATATAATGATGATGATGATAATGGTTGTGATTAGACGATTCGTGGACCACAATGCTTGCAAAGCAATGGACTGTGTTCAAGTTATCCAAATTCCAAGTGATGGTATTAAACTCTGATAAACACTCAAGTCTACAACCCAATGATTATTGCTAAGATAAAAATTGCAATGGATTTGAGGGAGTCTAGATTCCACTAGATGACCTAAATATTTGATTGGATCTGATTTTA
The DNA here is from genome assembly GCF_046866305.1 of Octopus bimaculoides. Taxonomy (NCBI): domain Eukaryota; kingdom Metazoa; phylum Mollusca; class Cephalopoda; order Octopoda; family Octopodidae; genus Octopus; species Octopus bimaculoides. The sequence continues at coordinate 1,366,918 of NC_142934.1, read as the reverse complement.
AAGGGTCGCAGAAAATTAATGATAGAATCGGCTGGGATTCAACGCAAAATGCAAAGTGACAAGTAAATGCAAGACATACTGATCGTTCCACCAATGATTTTTTTTCTTAGTCTTCACTGTGTCCATAAACAAAAGACTAATCACTAACAGACAGGATTTACAGACCTTGTGATCAATCCCCGATACTCTACCGATCGATTGACTCATGCCATTGTCGTTGTAATATGTGACACTATTAAGATGGCGAGCTGGCAGAGTCGCTTGCACGTTAGGCGAATTGCTTAGCGGTATTTCGTCTTTGTTTACGTTCTGAGTTCAAATTCCGCTGAGGTTGACTTAGCTTTTCATCCTTTTGGGGTCGATAAATTAATTACCAGTTCCGAACTGCGGTTGATCTAATCGACTGACCCCCTCCCAAAACATTTCGGGCCTTGTGCCTAACAGGAAAAAATATTATTGCTCATGCTTTGCCCTCGATCGATTTCGATCCATCTACCTTATGGCCCAATGTACCGTATTTTAGTCATGGCGTATGTGTTTACAGGGGTTTGTAATTCTATATTGTCTTATGCATCTTTTCATTATTGAAGACAGTATATGAAGGTGTTGCAGTTGTACTTTCTATTAAATATGAGTACCCACTGATATGTAACCCCTGTCACATATATAAGTGAATATAAATATATTATACAAAGAAATTCTTTTTTCAATAATGTCATTCTTTAAAATTATCTAATAGCAATGGCTATGTTATATAAAATTGCTTGCTTAATAACATGGTAAATAGATTTGGGGATATATTTTAATGAAAAATCATCAAATTTATTTTGAAACACCAAATATTCCCGTTTTGACAGATTCGGAAACAGAATCACTAAAGTCGCTTCTAGCAGATGGTTACTTCCCGGAAAATTTGATATGGTAATAAAATCCATT